>NC_134403.1:230913246-231213246 GCF_038048845.1 Mixophyes fleayi
AGCTACCATCAGTCTCTCCTAAGATTCACAGTGGGGTCCTCCTACTATCAGTTTCGGGCCCTTCCCTTCGGCCTCTCCACAGCTCCGAGGGTCTTCACGAAGATCATGTCGTCATGGCAGCGTGTCTTCACTTAAAGGGAGTTCAGGTCTTGCCTTATTTGGACGATCTGCTCATCAAATCCTCCTCAGAGATTTGCTAACGTCAGCACTTATCCCTCATCTTGGCAGTCCTCGAGAGCCATGGGTGGCTGATAAACTTAAAGAAATCCCAGATGGTTCAGTGTCAATGCATGGTCTTACTGGGGCTTATCATGGATACCAGTCGGCAGAAGGTGTTCCTGCCTACGGAGAAGATCAGTTCAATCCGGGATATAACAACCCAGGTCTTGTCCTCTCGCAATCCCTCAATTCATTTGTGTATGAGGCTGCTTGGGAAGATGATGGCCTCCTTCGAAACGATCCCCTTCGGTTGGGCTCATTCTCGATGCTTCCAGTGGGATCTATTACGGAAATGGTCAGGATCCCACATACACTTGGATCTCCAGAGGATCTCGCTGTCTCCGGGGGCAAGAGAATCGCTCCAGTGGTGGCTGAATCAGGATCACATGTCAGTGGGCAGGTCTTTCGCTCCATGGTCATGGATCATAGCCACGACAGATGCCAGCCTGAGAGGTTGGGGGGCGGTAATCCTGCACCTCCGGCTCCAGGGACTTTGGTCGGTTCAGGAATCGGCTTTATTAATAAACGTGTTGGAGTTGAAGGCAATTCTTTTAGCCCTTCGGGGGCCCAGTCCCTCCTTCAGGGCTACCCTGTCAGATTTCAGTCCGACAATGCCACGGCTGTGGCATATGTTAACAGGCAGGGAGGAACCAAGAGTGAAATTGCAGCTCAGATTTTTGTTTGGGCAGAACAGTATGTCCCACAATTTCGGCAGTATTCATTCCAGGAATAAAGAATTGGGAGGCCGACTAGTCGAAATCAAATGATGCCGGGGAAGTGGTCAATCCATCCGGAAGTATTTCAGTCTCTAGTTCAGAGGTGGGAATCTTCCGGATATAGATCTCATGGCCTCCGAACACAACAAAAAAGTTCACAGGTTTTGCGCAAGAGCAAGAGACCCCTTAGCGGTGGCAGTGGACGTCATGACTATGTCATGGGAGTTAAGGTTGGGATACCTGTGTCCCCCAATTCCCATGCTTCCTCCCGTGCTCAGACGAGTAAGGCAAGGTGGTCTGCCGGTAATTCTAATAGCTCCCTCATGACCACGCCGAGTGTGGTATGCGGACATAATGTCTATGGCGGTAGAAGAAGGATTTTGTCTTCCGTCACGAGACGACCTTCTTCTTCAGGGTCCCTTCCATCACCAGAATTTACCTCAGCTCAGTTTAACGGCATGGCTGTTGAATCGAGCCTCTGGAGGGCTAGGGTTTTTCCTCCAGTGTAGTGAACACTATGATGCGAGCTCGAAAGCCAGTTTTGGCTCGCATCTATCATCGAATTTGGAGAGCTTATATCAGATGGTGTGAGAATAGGACATGTCACACGTCCTCCTTTCGTCTCCCTCGCTTATTGGCTTTTCTTCAGGATGGGCTGGAAGCAGGGCTTCGTTTAGGTACCCTAAAAGTTCAGGTATCGGCATTTTCAGTCTTTTTTCACCTGAAATTAGCTGATTTGCCAGATATCAAGACTTTTCTTCAGGGGGTCTTGCATATTCAACCTCCCTATGTTCCGCCTACAGCACCATGGGATCTTAACCTGGTACTGGACATGCTTAAAAGGCCTCCCTTTGAGCCTTTACTTGAAGCAGATATTAGGTGTTTGACCTGGAAGGTTGTTTTTCTTTTGGCAATTGCATCGGCACGTAGGGTGTCGGAATTGGGAGCTCTGTCTTGCCGGGAACCATATCTGGTTTTTCACGAGGACAGAGCGGTTTTGAGAACACTCCCCTCTTTTGTTCCAAAAGTGGTGTCCTCCTTCCATTTGAACCAGGAAATTGTAGTTCTGTTTTTTTCATCTACTTCTCAGTTTGATCTGCACTCTATTGAAAAGTTAGATGTGGTTAGGGCTCTCCGTATTCATGTAAAAAGAACATCTCAAATTAGACGAACCGATTCCCTGTTTGTCCTCTATGATTCTAACAAAAGAGGCTGGCAAGCCTCTAAACAGTCCATTGCAAGATGGATTACGGCAACTATTAAGCAGGCTTACATAAGAGCTAACCTTCCTGTGCCAGAGAGACTTACGGTCCATTCCACCAGATCGGTAGGGGCGTCATGGGCAGCAAGAAATGGGACTTCTGCTGACCAGCTTTGCAGGGCAGCCACCTGGTCTTCTGTCCACACATTTACCAAATTCTATCAATTTAATGTATTTGCATCCGCGAATGCAAATTTCGCTCGTAGTGCTCTACAAGCGGGGCTTTTGGAGCGATCCCACCCTTAGGGGGCTGCTTTAGAACGTCCACATGGTAAGCAGTGTCCCCCAGACTGGATGAAAGAGAAAAGAGGATTTATATACTTACGTTAAATCCGTTTCTCTGATTCCGTCTAGGGGACACTGCGATCCCTCCCTTCTGCCTTTCCTCTGTATGCTCTTGGTTGATTGGCCTATCTCCTTGGGGCTTTTTGAATTAACTGAGGAGGAAGAGGCGGGGGGATTGTAGAGGGGAGGGGTCTGTCAGCAGTGCTAAAGATTAACTAGCTAGGTGCCAACTCCCGTGCTCCCCTCCACAACCCATGGTAAGCAGTGTCCCCCAGACGGAATTAGAGAAACGGATTTAACGTAAGTATATAAATCCTCTTATATGTGTGTGTTTGTGTGCATATGTGTATGTATGTATATATATATATGTGTGTGTGTGTGTGTGTGTGTGTATATGTATGTGCTTGTGTATATATATATATATATATATATATATATATATATATATATACAGAGAGAGAGAGAACTTGATGCTTAAACTGTCAAATTTGTGTTATTCCACAAGAAATACCCATAAATTTTTGAATATATGGTTATGTAGCTATCTGTCACATGCTTTGTAGAAATTACAAGTTTGCCATGTTAAACGTTCATGCTGTGATTTGTTATTCTGCAGGAGGAATATTCAGCAGAGGGACTCAAATGGTCTTTCATCAGTTACCAAGACAACAAGAACTGTGTGGATCTCATCGAAGGAAATCCAGTCAGCATCTTCTCTTTGCTAAATGAGGTGCGTAATCACAAAGCAAAATGTTTTTAAATGTTTGCCAGTAGTGTAGTATCGCTTATATTAATTCTTTCATGAAATCCCCAAGTTGCAGTATTATGGTTCACACAGTGAACATGCCCCAACGGGTACAGAAATAAGAGAAAGAGCTGTCACATCATTCTACAGTTAAGTTGGCACCCCACTTCCAGACTCCAATTGTGCCTACAGAGGAGCCCATGCAACTGTACTGTTCTCACGTTACTCCTGAAGGAAAGAAAGTTCATCTTTATTGTGCTGAACCAGGACCTCTGTTTGGGACCTGTCCCAATGGCCAAGATTCATTCTCCCTTTTCGGATTCTTGTGCCTGTTTCTCTAACCCTGAGAGAAACTGGCACAAGAAACCGGCAGTTAATACCTTTCTGGATTCAGGCGCAGCAGGCAATTCCATTTCAGAATCCATAGTATCTTGTTTGGCTCCCGCTGCCCAAGTTCTGTAGATTCCGATTTCCTTGACGACTATCGATGGCATCAAAGCCACTCAAGCCACCATTCAGCTGCATACAGCTCCATTAACGTTACAAGTGAGAGCCTTTCATAAAGAGACCATTTCACTCTATGTTGCACTTTCTAGTGTTAGATTGGCACTCTACGCAAGTTCTTTCTTGGGGCCATCATTCTCAGTGTCAACAGAGGGATAGACCGACCTCCCATTTATCTGTGTTATTTACATCCATGGAACATCATTTTCATCCTCAATACACAAATTTTTCTAACGTTTTCATCAAGCAGAAAGCAGAAGAATAGCTTCCTCTTAAATGGTTGGACTGAGCGATAGATATCATACTAACTCCTACATGTGGTCATGTCTGCCCATTGTCTTTACCAAAACATAAGGCCATGTCAGTATTTTCATGAAAACTTGGTGTCGGGTTTTATCTGTAAATCCACCTAACCAGTTGGGAAGGGTGGTTCTTCATTAAAAAGAAGGACGGTGTGTGTCCATTTATAGACTATAGCAGTGTTGGCTAACCTGTGACACTCCATGTGTTGTGAAACTACAAGTCCCAGCATACCCTTCCAGCAATAAGCTGCTATATATTGGCAAAGCATGCTGGGACTTGTAGTTTCACAACACCTGGCGTGTTACAGGTTAGCCAACACTGGACTATAGAGTTTTGAATGCTAATACCGTCAACATTTAGTATTCTTCTCCTTTTATATCCACTCTGATTGATAGTTTCAAAGGTACTTTCTTTTCTTCTGCATCAAGGAATAAGACTGGCATTAAAGCTATCAATTGTTTAAAGCTATCCAGTGCTTTTTAAGATTTGCTAATTATTATTGACATTTTATCAAAGGATATTAATCTCTATTTGCTCCATTTACAGTCTTGTACTTACACTATTGGAGCTGGGGAACTATTAGCTTTTAAAAATGCCGTTGAAGAATGCAGATCTCTTCTTGATTTGGCCTGCTTTCCTGTGACTGTATACGCAGTCCAAAATAATCTCTTTTTCCTTCAGATAGCCCAGTGTTAAAATCCTTGCCAAACAAGGTTGTCCCTATTTTTCTTTTGTTTTAGTCTCGTTCTTATTTTTTCACCAGAACAGGAAGGTGGATGCACTGTCTCACTTGTTTGATCCTTCTGACCCTCTCAGGGTTTTGGTTGATCTGATTTCAAAAGCTACTCATTTTGCAACCTTGAATAGACTTCCTTCTGCCTCCATGCTAGTGGATCAAGTAGATCTTTCTTTGCATGGCTATCCTCCAGAAATCATCTCTGATTGTACAGTTTGTATCCAAATTCTGAAGGTCTCTCTGCAACAGTTTCAATATCAAACTAAACTTTCCACTGCCACAATCCAACAGACAGGTCGAAAGGGAAAATCGGGATCTGGAGACTTTTTTGAGAATACATTACAGTCAATCAGAACAATAAGGCTAAATTTACCCATAGTAATCATACTCACAAAGTCACAACCATATCCCCCTTTTTCATCCAATACATCTGCCATCCTATTCTTCCTGTGCTTTTCTCTGTTCCCAAGCCAGAGGGTCCCCATTGTTGACTTTTTTCTTCATAATTTTTCCGATATCTATCTGGACCAAGTTTAAAGAAAAGTTTACCAAAGCCTCTCTTCGTTGTAGGTGTTTATCGGACAAGAGAAGGTGTGCTTCCAAAATTGGTCCTGAGAGACAAAAAGTGGTTATCCACCTGGATAAGTTACAAGCATGAAATTTGCTCCACGATTTATTGGACCTTTTTAAGATTCTTTAAAAAAAGAATAGGCTTTCCTCTGTTGCAACTGACTCTGGAAGCAAAGTCAGCACAATAAATGTTCATTAGGGGCTTTGGGGATTGCGTTTCCATGGCCGTGCAACCGCACGCAAGCTTCAGATAACCATTTGCAATGCCAAGCATCAGGTGGTGTAGAGCACATGACCATTTTCAACCACCAGTATCAGTACTAAAGCAGACATTGGTGGCCAGCATGTCTGTGCAGCTAGTTATGGTGTGGAATGGTTGGAGTGAGAAGAGACTGTGGAAGTTGAAGACCTGAAAGATGAACCAGTCAGGAAGAAATGTCAACATAGTCAGCTGCTGGCCTTTGTCTTTTATCTCAACTGAACCTCTTTCATCTTTTGGCTCTGGGAAAGGCTTTAGCTTTTTTGCTGCATGGGTACTCCTGTCATCATCCGCCAGTTGGGAGTAACTCTGACCAGTAATTTTTTTGTTTATCATTCACCAGAGGAGGGACAGAGATTGTAACTGCATTGATAGGCTCAGAGCTGTGAGCCTAGGTATAACTGGCAGCAATATTTTGTGTCCTCCAGTGTGATTTTGAAAAGGAGATAATGATTTGTTGGAGGACAGCTACGACAAAATCAGATGCATGCTTAAAAAGCACTTAACTTGCTGCTGAAAGAAAAAAGAAGAAATAAAAACTGATATGTGTGATTGCTGCATTAAGCTATGTCATACTATTCCAAAATGTTTTGTGAAATGATTGTTACACCATCCAGATTCTTGTTTGCTGCCTCAATGCAGTGAAGACAGCTATTTGGTGTACTGAACCAATATTAACTCACATTATTGTTCAGTCATAAAATGTCTCAGGTCAGGTTCCCAATATATGCATAGGCTGTTATCATAAATATAATACCCATAAATGGCTGCCTCCACAAGAGATGTACTTTTAAAGTGAAACAGAATGATTTATATTAAATGTCCAGCTAGATGTCTGATATTCATGAGAAATGGCATTTGTGTTGCTGTTTTTATTCTTCTTCTTAGGAATGTCGTCTGAACAGGTCTTCAGATGCTGTCCAACTCCAGTCTAGGTTAGAAAAAGCTCTTTCCCACAGCAAGTGTTTTGAATGGGACAGATACAGTGAAAAGCCTAATTTTATTGTATCACACTATGCTGGAAAAGTGACATACCAGATCCAACACATGGCAGAAAAAAACAAGGTGTGTAGTGTAAAATAATTAAATTTCAGAAAATGTTCTTTTCGGTACACTACATTTATGTATGCCTTTGCCAATTAACTTGGCCTGCCTGCTCAGTGATCATAGATGAATGTACAGTATGTAGTATGTCATTTCATTTTTTTTATTTTATCATTGGTGATAATGTATTTTCTGTAATGTCTATGACAGGATCATTTATGTCTTGCATCTGATGATAGAGCAAACATTAACTTCTCATGAATTATGCAGGACAGCACTCAAGAAATTTTTTACTACAAAATACAAATACAAAATCCAGTGGGATAAACAAACACAAATAAATATACCAAAAATAGTCCACAAAAGAAAAACCGTGGCAAGAGGTTCTAATATAATTACTATATGGTATCACCAAGCCCCTACACTGCAGGGAGATGTTGCTAAACCTTAAACTAATTAACTATCAAAACACATCATGATTAGAAAACAATGGAGCAGCTGTTATTGGGAAAACCTGTAGCTATAGATAAGAGGCCAGCTGGGTTATGCTAACAAAAGCCCACATTTAGCCTGTATGCTTAGGCTGCCTGAGAGGGGAGGGAGCAAATGAAAAGGAACTCCCTTTTTTTTTTGCAACAAGTTGATATGTTCCAACCCAGGAAATACAAGGAGGGAACCTATCTACAGTCAAGGGACTAGAGAAAAGGCTGCAATTCAGATACAGGCTCCTCTTCTCTCCAATCTTTTGAACTGGTTCTTGGCCAACAGGAGGGCTAAGTACCTTTTTCAATCATTTTTTTTACACTGTACACAGTGTTATAGTGGATATATGTATGCTGTTTGGACTAAACAATGTGCCACATAAATCACAATTTCTGTACCTAGGTCTTCTATAGGAGTATGGGCTGGAATTTAGGTCCGTGTGTTTGTGTTTGTGTGTGTGTGTGTGTGTGTGTGTATGTATATATATATATATATATATATATATATATATATATATATATAGTTGGTAGGTACTGTGGTGTATGTCATAGACAAAACCGTATCCTCTATGAAAGTTATTTTGATTAACTTTTCTGGAAAAAAACAAAACAAAACATCTTCTCCCAATTATCCCTGGGTGTTACATTCTGCCTCTTTTGCTAAACAGGTGGCAGGTAAATTGGGGCAAGTCATTACCTGGTTATATGTCAGGCAAGGGAAAAGCTTTCCAGTGGTTATATGTCTGCTATTGCTTCGGAGTTAACATTCATCATCATTAATTTATATAGCGCCACTAATTCCGCAGCGTTGTACAGAGAACTCACTCACATCAGTCCCTGCCCCATTGGGGCTTACAGTCTAAATTCCCTAACACACACACACACATTGTGCCAGATAAACACATCAGGGGGAAAATATTAAATATTACCTTGTTATATAACAATGTAAGACAAGGGTAAGACACCCTGGACTAAATATTACACCTGCTCCAAATGTACAGTAAAGCTTTGTAGCGAACAGTCGGACGCAGGGGCGGTTTGTGTGAACTGTGATGCAGGGGCCCGGGGTGAACAGGCCGAGGGTTCTGCTCCACAGCAGTTGGAGGAACCGGCGTGGGCGGTCACATTGGTGCAGTCGGTGTCGGCACTAACTCAGATGCTTGCCTATCTGGCTGAGATTCCAATTCCAGCGTTTGCTGGAGTACTCCCCTAGCTCCCGCCCCTTTAGCCCCATCTGCTGCATCATTGGCACTAGCAGCAGGGCAGGATGTGAACCTGAGCCTTGTTAGTCTGGCATCCAGCTCCTCTTTCAGAGGCCCCTCTCAGAGAGAACCTGCGTGGTCCACGTCCTTGGTTAAAGACCTGGACAATCCTAGAACCCAAGCATGATGCTGCATTCTCTGCTCACATTTTCTGATTCAGAAGAGTCTTCGGTGGAGAAAGGTGAACTATCTGAGGATTTGGATTTCCGCCTGGTAGGTGATATGGCTGAACCCTCTGGGAGGATCTCGTACTGGCAGTTCACCAGACATTGAATCTATTGGATCTAGAAGAACCTCGATCAGACCTGGGCCTCTTTAAACGCAGGAAACGTCATGTTGTCTGTTTTCCGGCAATAGTGGAACTTACGGAGATATCTGTCACTCACCGGACTGTGAGTGCTACTTCTCGTGTATTTAGGAACCGTGGCCGTCCGCCATCCTGAGGGTCTGCGCATGTGCAGCCCTTTCAAGCCTTCAGTATCTGTTGCTTTTCATTAATTGGCTGATCAGGCAACACTCCCTATTTAAAGCACCTGTGGTCAATACCTCGTTGCCTGATCTTGGAGTCTCATTCCCATGAGCCTCTGAAGGTGTTCCTGTGTTTCCTCGTGTATTCAGCTCCTGCTGATTCCTGTTTATTCTATTGTGGTTTCCAGACCACTTCAACTCTCCTGTGTTCATCGTGTCTGCAGCCAGCTGATTCCTATCCGCTGCCTCCGTTGCTTCTACAGAGTTCCTGCTCACTTCAACTCTCCTGTGTTCATGGTGTCTGCAGCCAGCTGATTCCTATCCGCTGCATCCGTTGCTTCTACAGAGTTCCTGCTCACTTCAACTCTCCTGTGTTCATCGTGTCTGCACCAGCTGATTCATATCCGCTGCCTCCGTTGCTTCTACAGAGTTCCTGCTCACCTCAACTCTCCGGTGTTCATCGGGTCAGCGCTCCGCTGCTTCCATCTCTGCTACTGGAGTTCAGACCGCCACAACTCTCCCATGTTCTTCATGTTCCAGTTCCATTTACTACTGCTTCCAGAGTATTGCCTCGTTCATGCTGGTTTACCTGCCGTGCGCTGCACCAACTTGATTACCGCTTCCACCTTTCAGTGGTCTCTCCTCCTGCCGGCCTTCAGCCGTTCAGGTATCCCTGCACGTCTCTCTGACAGCCTGCTCTCCTGAACCGCGGTATGCATACTTCTCATTGACTTTGCTTGTGTATTGCATATCCATCTGGACTGAGTTCTGTTCTCCTCCGGAAGTCTCCTATCCACTGAGGCTATTGCTACTATTGACTTTGTTTCCTATTGCCTGGATTGTTATTGTGACTTTGTATACTTTAGCAGTGCTGCTCTGTTATCATTGTATTGTGATATCATCGTGGGATCAAGTTCTGTGTGCCCGTGTATACTCTCATCTCCTCGTGCCCTCCTCACATATATATTGCAGTGGTACAACTTGCCAAATGCAGACCACTGATTCCTGTTCCCTGTGACACCAGTTTCAAGTATCCTCTCACATAGCAGTGGTACAACTTGCTAAACGCAGACCACTGACTTCCCTGTTATCTACCTTCACCTGGATTCCATTCCTTCACCTAGACAGCGGTACAACTTGCTATACGCAGACCGCTGACTCTCACTACCTCCTCGCTACTTCTGGACATTCCTCCTCGCTATAGCAGTGGTACAACTTGCAATACGCAGACCACTGACTTCCCTCACGTTTCCTTGTCCAGCTAGTTCCTCGTGTACAGTCATCTACTCATTACCAGTGCTGCTAGTCATAGACTTTCCTCGAGCATTCTCTCACCATCTGCTGTTTCTCCTGTTTCGTTGTCACCCTGCTACCAGAGTACCTATTACCACCTATATTACTCTGGTAAGCCCATCATCTGGTGATTTCCTGGGCAAAGACTCCTAGTGCCCGTGACAGTAAGATCAGGCCATGACAGACCCAGATGCGGAACCTACAGCTAAAGAGATGCTGCAGCATCTGGTTACCCGTATGGAACAACAGGATGCTCGCCAACAACTGTTGCTGCAATGTTACCAGGCGTTAGCCTCCCAAGGAACGTCTGTGCAAAATATCACAGCTACTGTTGATGCTCCTGTGCTTTCCTCCGTTTCCCCAGTGCCATCCCAGGTGTCTACGGCTTCCACGCTTCACCTGCCTACTCCGTCAAAATATGATGGAGACCCCAAAACATGCAGGGGTTTTCTAAATCAATGCTTAGTTCATTTTGAGCTCCAACCTCAAAATTTCTCTGCTCATCGTTCCAGAGTGGCCTATCTCATTTCCTTGTTTTCCGGACAAGCTCTCGCATGGACTTCCCCTCTGTGGGAAAGAAATGATCCATTATTACAGGATAGTGCCAAATTTATTTCCACGTTCCGAAGTGTATTTGATGAACCAGGTCGTGTTATTTCCGCTGCATCCAGCATCCTCCGTCTACGTCAGGGTTCTCGTACAGTAGGCCAGTACGTCATTCAATTTAGGATATTAGCCTCTGAACTTCAGTGGAACACTAAAGCGTTAATTTCCGCCTTCTGGCAGGGGCTTTCTGATAAAATTAAAGATGCACTGACTACTCAAGAATTACCTACTTCTTTAGAAGATTTGATTTCTCTTTGCCACCGTGTAGACATGAGATTTCGTGAAAGAGAGTCTGAAAAAACAACTTCAGTTAAAGCACCTCTTAGCTCAAGTCCTCAACTTCGCCCAGCTTCATCTCCGGTGATACCCATGGAGATAGGTCGCTCCAAATTAACTTCAGAGGAGAGGGACCGAAGAGTAAAAAATAGACTTTGTATCTATTGTGCTGATTCCACACATATGCTCAATTCATGCCCTAAAAAATCGGGAAATGCCAGGCCCTAACCAGTTCTGGAGAGGTGAAGTTAGGGTCCCTGGAGTCCTCTCCATGTTCTACGAAATTAAAAGTTTGTGCTTTTGATGTTATAGTTTCCTTTGCTACCAAATCCTTTAAGTCCCAAGCACTTATTGACTCTGGAGCTGCGGGAAACTTTATTTCTAAATCCCTCGTGAATCAATGGTCTCTACCAGTGATTACTTTGAAGACACCTATTACTGTGACTGCTATCGATGGATCACGCATTATTAATGGTCTCATCACTCAGAGTACGTCTCCAGTAACCCTTCAAATTGGTGTATTACACCAAGAAGAAATTTCATTTTTAATTCTTCCTGTTACTACAAGTCCAATTGTATTAGGCCTTCCATGGCTTCAACGTCACTCTCCCCAGATTGACTGGCACACTCCTTAAGTTACGTCTTGGGGAACTAAATGTCATCATCGTTGTCTCTCTCAAGTCGTTCCTCTTAAAATACAGCAATCCTCCATTTCACCTTCCTCACCGAGACTTCCTCCTCAGTATGCTTCGTTTGCCGATGTATTAGATAAAACTCAGTCTGAACGTCTTCCTCCTCATCGTTCGTGGGAGTGTCCGATTGATCTTCAACCTGGCAAGACTCCTCCCAGGGGTCGTGTGTATCCACTTTCGTTACCTGAAACTCAAGCTACATCTGAATACATTCAAGAGAATCTCCAGCGAGGATTTATTCGACCTTCTACCTCTCCCGCTGGAGCCGCGTTTTTCTTTGTAAAAAAGAAGGATGGATCATTACGCCCCTGCATTGATTTCCGTGGACTTAATGCCATAACTATCAAAATCGGTATCCAATTCCACTTATTACTGAGTTATTTGATCATATTAAGGGAGCTCGGATCTTTACCAAGTTGGATCTTCTTGGTGCCTACAACTTAATTAGAATCCGGTCCGGTGACGAATGGAAAACAGCTTTCAACACCAGAGATGGGCATTATGAATACTTAGTAATGCCCTTCGGCTTATGTAATGCCCCCGCTGTTTTCCAGGGTTTCATTAATGAGATCTTCCGGGACTTGTTATATGTTTGTGTTGTCGTCTATCTGGACAACATATTGATCTTTTCGCAGGACATGCCTTCTCATCATCAACATGTGGCAGAGGTCCTTTCCAGACTCCGGAAAAATTCATTATTCTGCAAGTTAGAAAAATGTTCATTCGAGTTGCCCCAGATTCCATTTCTGGGATATATTATCTCTGGAGTTGGTCTTCAGATGGATCCAAAAAAGGTGAATGCTGTGTTACATTGGCCTCAGCCAACTACTCTTCGTGCAATTCAGCGCTTTTTAGGTTTTGCCAATTACTATAGACGCTTCATTCAAGATTTCTCCTAGATTGCATCTCCTATTGTGGCCCTAACTCGTAAAGGGGCCAATACTAAGCAATGGTCCTCTGAGGCCCTTCAAGCCTTCCAGTTTCTTAAAGAGTCCTTCTCCTCTGCTCCTATTCTTCGACAGCCTGATGTGACGCTTCCCTTCTTCCTAGAGGTAGATGCCTCTAATGTTGGTTTAGGAGCCATTCTCTCCCAGAGATCGGAGCAACAAAAATTCCATCCTTGTGCCTTTTACTCTCGGGGTCTTCTGCCTGCGGAGAAGAATTACACCATCGGGGACAAGGAGTTGCTGGCCATTAAAGTAGCATTAGAGGAGTGGAGATACTTGTTGGAGGGAGCTCGTCATCCTGTGACAATTTTTACTGATCATAAGAATTTGTCATATTTACAGTCTGCTCAATGTTTGAATCCTCGTCAAGCAAGATGGTCTCTTTTCTTTTCTCGTTTTGAACTAATCATAACCTTCAAACCAGCGGCAAAGAATAAAAAAGCAGACGCTCTATCTCGAGCTTTTGTGACGTCCTTAGACGTTGAAGATGGTCCCAACCACTCGATATTAGACCCCAAATGTGTTTCTCTGGCTGCTTCTTCCACTAAGGTGCTACCATTTGGGAAAACCCTCGTGCCTCCTGCTCTTAGGAAGAAAATCCTTTTGTGGTTTCACTCTTCTCGTTTTTCTGGACACTCTGGTGAACGCAAGACCTTTGAAATTCTTTCTCGAAGTTACTGGTGGCCTTCTATGAGGAGAGATGTCAAAGATTTTGTGGCTGCATGTGAATTGTGTTCCCAGTTCAACACTCCCCGCAGAACTCCAGCGGGTTTGCTTCAACCACTACCCATTCCGTCCAAGCCATGGACCCATATTAGTATGGACTTTGTTACTGATCTTCCTCCTAGTAAAAACTGCAATACTATTTGGGTAGTGGTGGACAGATTTTCGAAGATGGCGCATTTCGTTCCCTTGACTGGTTTGCCTTCTTCTTCTACTCTGGCTGAGTATTTCATCAAAGAAATCTTCCGTATTCATGGATGTCCGTCCGAGATTGTTTCAGATAGAGGAGTACAATTCGTTTCCAGATTCTGGCGGGCCCTCTGTAAGACCTTGGGCATACGATTATCACTCTCATCCTCCTACCATCCTCAATCAAACGGACAAACCGAAAGGGTCAATCAAGATCTTGAGACTTTTATAAGGATGTTCTCTTCAGCCAACCAAGACAACTGGGTAGAATTGCTTCCATGGGCTGAATTCGCTCATAACAACATGTACCATGAGTCATCTTCTAAAACTCCATTCTTTGTGGTTTACGGTCACCATGCGTCTTTTCCGGAATTTCCTGCCCTCCCTCCCACCCAAGTTCCTGCTGTAGAGACTGTTTGCCAAACCTTCAAAATCATTTGGTCTCAGGTCAAAACCTGTTTAAAGAAGACATCTGCCAGATAGAAGTCTTTTGCAGATAAAAAGAGACGGGCTATTCCACCACTGAAAATCGGAGATCGTGTTTGGTTATCAGCCAAAAATATTAGTTTGAAGGTCCCATCTATGAAGTTCGCTCCTCGTTTTATTGGTCCGTATAGGATCATTCAAGTGATAAATCCAGTTTGTTTCAAACTTCTACTTCCTAAGAACCTTCGTATTTCCAATGCCTTCCATGTGTCTTTGCTCAAACCTCTTATCAGCAACCGTTTCTCGGTCCCTCCTTCAGCACCTCGGCCAGTTCAAATTCATCAAGAGGAGGACTTTGAGATTACTCACATATTGGATGCAAAAATTTTGCGAGGAGTTCTTCGTTTCCTCGTTCATTGGAAGGGCTTTGGTCCTGAGGAGCGTTCATGGATCAAAGCAGAAGATCTCAACGCTCCAGCTCTTCTTAAGAAGTTCTATTCCAAGTTTCCGGACAAACCCGGTTCCAGGTGTTCTGTGCCCACCTTTAAAAGGGGGGGTACTGTCACTCACCGGACTGTGAGTGCTACTTCTCGTGTATTTAGGAACCGTGGCCGTCCGCCATCCTGAGGGTCTGCGCATGTGCAGCCCTTTCAAGCCTTCAGTATCTGTTGCTTTTCATTAATTGGCTGATCAGGCAACACTCCCTATTTAAAGCACCTGTGGTCAATACCTCGTTGCCTGATCTTGGAGTCTCATTCCCATGAGCCTCTGAAGGTGTTCCTGTGTTTCCTCGTGTATTCAGCTCCTGCTGATTCCTGTTTATTCTATTGTGGTTTCCAGACCACTTCAACTCTCCTGTGTTCATCGTGTCTGCAGCCAGCTGATTCCTATCCGCTGCCTCCGTTGCTTCTACAGAGTTCCTGCTCACTTCAACTCTCCTGTGTTCATGGTGTCTGCAGCCAGCTGATTCCTATCCGCTGCCTCCGTTGCTTCTACAGAGTTCCTGCTCACTTCAACTCTCCTGTGTTCATCGTGTCTGCACCAGCTGATTCCTATCCGCTGCTTCCGTTGCTTCTACAGAGTTCCTGCTCACCTCAACTCTCCGGTGTTCATCGTGTCTGCAGCCAGCTGATTCCTATCCGCTGCCTCCGTTGCTTCTACAGAGTTCCAGCTCACCTCAACTCTCCTGTGTTCATCGGGTCAGCGCTCCGCTGCTTCCATCTCTGCTACTGGAGTTCAGACCTCCACAACTCTCCCGTGTTCTTCATGTTCCAGTTCCATTTACTACTGCTTCCAGAGTATTGCCTCGTTCATGCTGGTTTACCTGCCGTGCGCTGCACCAACTTGATTACCGCTTCCACTTTTCAGTGGTCTCTCCTCCTGCCGGCCTTCAGCCGTTCAGGTATCACTGCACGTCTCTCTGACAGCCTGCTCTCCTGAACCGCGGTATGCATACTTCTCATTGACTTTGCTTGTGTATTGCATATCCATCTGGACTGAGTTCTGTTCTCCTCCGGAAGTCTCCTATCCACTGAGGCTATTGCTACCATTGACTTTGTTTCCTATTGCCTGGATTGTTATTGTGACTTTATATACTTTAGCAGTGCTGCTCTGTTATCATTGTATTGTGATATCATCGTGGGATCAAGTTCTGTGTGCCCGTGTATACTCTGCATAGCATTCATCTCCTCGTGCCCTCCTCACATATATATTGCAGTGGTACAACTTGCTATATGCAGACCACTGATTCCTGTTCCCTGTGACACCAGTTTCAAGTATCCTCTCACATAGCAGTGGTACAACTTGCTATACGCAGACCACTGACTTCCCTGTTATCTACCTTCACCTGGATTCCATTCCTTCACCTAGACAGCGGTACAACTTGCTATACGCAGACCGCTGACTCTCACTACCTCCTCGCTACTTCTGGACATTCCTCCTCACTATAGCAGTGGTACAACTTGCAATACGCAGACCACTGACTTCCCTTACGTTTCCTTGTCCAGCTAGTTCCTCGTGTACAGTCATCTACTCATTACCAGTGCTGCTAGTCATAGACTTTCCTCGAGCATTCTCTCACCATCTGCTGTTTCTCCTGTTCCGTTGTCACCCTGCTACCAGAGTACCTATTACCACATATATTACTCTGGTAAGCCCATCATCTGGTGATTTCCTGGGCAAAGACTCCTAGTGCCCGTGACAATATCTGAGTGAGCTTGAAAGCAGCCAGATCATAAGTTTGTTATACCACGCAGATTTATCCCCTGCAGGCATTAAAAACAGGCCGCTGGGCACAGTTTCCAAAGCTGGATATGCCAGTGGCCAGGTTGGCCCGCCATACTACTCTCTCTGCGGCACTCCCTGATGCCACTGACCGCAGGGTGGAGGGTTTTCTTAAATCCATCTTCCTGGATGGATTTAAGGCGCAGGCGCCTCACTAAGACCTTTGCTGTCTTGTCTTCAGCGTGGGTCGTCCGGGCAATGGAGACCTGGGCTGACCAGCTGCTAGCAGGGTTAGAAGACTCAGATCTTCTTCCCCTGGTTCTACATTTAAAGGAGGCCACGTGTTACCTGTAAGAGACAGCTCAAAACGCAGCTCAGTTTCCTCATCTTTCTCAGCATCGGCAATAATGGCCCGTGGGACTCTCTGGCTCAGGTCCTGGGATGCCAATGCAAAGTCAAAGAAATCTCTGGAGGCTCTTACCTACTCGGACTCATTTTGGCCCAGAATTAGATAATATTATCTCTCAGGCCACGGAAGGTAAATGTACCTTCCTTTCAGTGAGTACCCCTAAACCTAGGGTTCTGAGGTTTGGGTCTTTTCACCAATCTTTTCGGAGGCCCATTAGTAAGAAGCCCGACCATTAGGGGCAGGTCTTCTGTGGCCAGAGGTCATTCCCAGAAAGGTAGAGCCCTATTCTCTACAAAACATCCAGACCACAGGCTTCCGGACAAACCGGCGGCTGGACCCTTCCCCTCTCCATGACCGCAGGGCTAGGGGGACGCCTGCTGTGGGTCACAGTTCTTGGAGCGGCGTCCTCCCAGAACTTGAAGAGAGGGGTGATCAGAAGGTCAGCTTAGCTGTTGTTCAAGGGTCGACCCCCCCGTGTTCTTTTTACATAGCGATGACACTAATTTAAAGCCAGGCTGTCCCTTTGCTCCCTTCCTTTTACTCCCTTTGCCCCTCAGATCTCTCCTCAAGAGATGGCATGAAAGTTTACGCTCTTCAGATACAAATGCCCTGGGGGAGTGCCCTAGTCTTGCCCTTCCTGTAGGGCCCCTTGAGCAGGCAGAGGGACTTTCCGTCCTTCACAGAGCCCCAGAAGTTGCTGTCCTTTCTAGGGCAGCTTCTGGTGAGCCTGAGGGTTCCCAATTGGCCCCAACACATCGGGTCCACAGACATTCTAAGCAGGGTAGCAATTCCAAGAAGGTTTCTGCTCCGTTGAGATGACCCTTTGTGGTAGGGCCTGGTTCTTTACCAGCACCTACCTCTGTGGGTTTTGATGGCATGGTCTTTGAGGCCAAACTTTGGCGGTTTAGAGGTCTTTACTCCAGAGTAGTAGACACCATGCTGCGAGCCCGGAAACTGACCTCAGCCCACATGTATTACAGAGTGCGGCATACCTACATTAAGTATTGCAAACAACCCGACTAATTTTAATCTTTCCCGTATCCTAGACTTTCTCCACGATGGCTTGGGCGCAGGTCTGCGACTTGGGTCCCTAAAGGTCCAGGTGTCAGCCTAATCTATCTTTTTTCACCAGAAACTATCTGATATTTCGGAAGTAACAACCTTCCTTCAAGGGGTCCTTTACGTTACACGAACGGCTCCCTGGGACCGAAACTTGGTTCTAACCATGCTTCAGAGGTTCTCCTTCGAACCAATGGGTTCAACGGAGCGGGGCTGGCCGTCTTCTAAGCAGACCATTGCTAGATTGGATTACGTCCACACTCAAGCAGGCCTATGTCAGATCCGATTGGCCTGTGCTTAGTTGTATTGCCGCCCATTCCACACACTCAGTGGGGGCTTTTTGGGCTGCGCATAACGGGTTCTCAGCAGATCAGCTCTGCCGGGCGACCAATCATATTCTAGCTATCATTTATTTAGTACATTCTACAAAATGATAGCTAGAATCTGATTGGTTGCTATAGGCAGCATCTCCACTTTTCAAACCCTCCGGAAAACTCTCAGCTTGATACATTTACCCCATGGTCTCCACTGGTGCGCAATATTTATTCAAATGAGGAACCTACAATAGCTACTTGTACAGCATTTTTTTTTAACTGCCCCATCCACCTAGGAAGCGCACATCTAATAGCAAATCCACCAAGTCACCTATTAATCTGTGTCTATTGCTATATGAACACAAATCTATCATTAACCTAACCACATTTTTTTATAATCCAGGACGAACTGTTGAATTATTTTTTCAAGTTATAAGGAACACATAAACAAATACATAGTATTTGTTTGTGTGTTCCTTGTAAATAGAACTTTGAGATCATATAAACAGTGTATATGTATGTATGCATGTATGTGTGTATATATATATATATATATATATATATATATATATATATATATATATATATATATATATATATATATATATATATAATCTCCTTACACACAGTGCATGTAATACGGCACAGTTCAGCAGGTAAGATCACACCGCTAAACCAGCTCACCCGTTTAGAACCAGAAATTGCAGTTTCTTTTCAGCTTTGGGTTAACACTTTGTGTTAGGCATAAGTGTTTGCAGTAATTATATATGATATTATATACTATTCACAGGCACACCATAGCAGATATCTTAAATGTGGGACAATCATATACACTGTGTCCACACACAATTTGTGCTACACATTTATACAGTACAAATAGATAATCTTATAAGCTTTGATACATAACACATCACAGGACAATGATACTTATATTACAAATGATCACACACAGTTTGGGAACTTTGTTTATATTCCTTCTTGTTGCTTACTTACACTGTTTCTATACTTTCCCTTCACTATTTAGCCACATCCACTACAGTCCTTAACCACTTAAATAACCTCAACCTTTCTCATAATAACTATTAAAAAATCACTGTCAAAAGAGCACATGCTATAGTAGTCTTGGTTAACCTGTGACACTCCAGGTGTTGTGAAACTACAAGTCCCAGCATATCCTTCCAGCAATAAGCTACTATATATTGACAAAGCATGCTGGGACTTGTAGTTTCACAACACCGCAAGTGTCACAGGTTAGCCAATGTGATATAGAAAACAGATAATCCCAATGCAGATATATATGTATAAAATAATATATTCATACAATATACCAATATAAATGATACAATACTATATCACAGATGCCAGCTTCCAGTTTATCATTGCTCTTACTCCTGTGCCTGTTATTCTTCTCAATATGTGTAATATCTGTCATTCTTATATGCTTCTCCCATGCATATATGTATCTCCCATATGCTTCCATGTGTTTACAATGTGCCACTGTATGTGTATACATTCCCTGGTGGTAGGGGTGGGGGAAAGGGAAATAGTTGTGTTGAGGTGTGATTATTGAGAGAGACATGTTCAAGGGTGTGAGTGGGTAGAACCTTTGCGACATGAAACATTCCCTTTACATTGATATATAAATTGGGTCCTACACATGACACACGTATATTATTTACACATATGAATATTTACTCTTTGTACAAAAGAATGACAGCCTAGGACAGCGGTCTCCATGTTGTATGTTCTTTTCTTTAGTGAGCCAACAAACGTTCGACCAGGACAGTGTGGAGTTTGTGTAGGTTTCTACCACACTATAAAAACTTATTGGTAGGTTAATTGGCTTCTGACTAAATAATAAATAGTAGTCATTTCAAGGACAGGTTTCATCTATTAGTAATCTCTATTATTGGCACTCTGATAATGGACCTACTTTCCAAGCACAGCAAGGGGCTGAATGCATACACAGTTGAAAGTGCAATGTGCTGCATACCTCACAACACATTCACCTGGGTGGTTTGACATATGAATTTATTTTGGCACAATGGGAACTGCTGAAGTTTCAAAGTAGATTTTGTTTAGATTACATTTAGCTGAATGAATACAACGTCCTAACTTGTTTCCTCCTTTATTTATCCTAATTTCTTTCTGGATAACCACAGTGGGGCTATTTTTGTTTGAAATGTGACTTTTTTTATTCATTACATAGGACCCTGTTCCCCCAGAACTTCTGCAACTTCTGCAAGAGTCCAAGGACAGTCTGCTTCAAAAGCTGTTTCCAGCAGAGAACAATAAAAATGTTGATATGGGCATACCAAACAGAACATCAGTTGGGACGTTAGTTTCCAAATTTAAGGTTAGTTGCACCACTACTTTTACTGTTAATCTGGTTAGAGAGGCTAGCAAGTGGTTGGTTAGTTGCATCTGTATCCAATTATAAGCAGCCTCTTCTTGCTAATTTTTCTGACCTGACAAGTGCAGTGATGTGTTGCCTGGGGTATAAAACCCCTTTTAATTTTTGCATGCAAGTTTTGAACATTGCATTTTGAAATTGTCTTGGCTCCTGGTGCACTCACAAAGATTATGGCTGCTACATTGATGCTGTAGTGCTGAAATTGTGAATGGGCCTTCTCTTCCATAAAGGTTAGTATGTGCTCTTTTCTGGATATACCTATTAAGTGTCGAGGATCATGGTATTTTAGATCATACAAGTGGTGGAATCTTTAGTTTCTATGTTCTAAAATTGTACCCTTGCACATCTGCCCGATTTTAAGAGTGAAATTTTGCATGCAATTTGCCTATTCATCCATCTTATTCCTGTGACAATATCACATGGTAGTATCCCTATGGTGGTGAATGGAGTCCTCATATTTTATAAGAAAAATCCTTTTATGTTGTTTAGGGTTTTTTTTTTCTCCTTCTGGCTCATGTGCTCATACTAAGACTTCAATCTTGGACTTCAAGATTTCTGAAAATGGTGGGCCAAAATGAAAATCTGATTTTGGTGTCTTACCATCATCACACACGCTCACCTATCTGGCAAAGGGCACAGACCACTTGGATCAATTGAACGACAGACTTTTTTTACTTTTAGACTGTCAAATTGTCTAAATTTAGGCAAGTCTGCACTACATGCTTCCACATCTAACAGTCAGATGGAATGTTCTGAAAGGGAGTCATTTCACTTTTTTACTAAAAATATCTTGGACAATATCAAAAATTAGAGCTGTATTATCTTAATTTTCTAACTAAAAAAAAGACAATGCAATAAACAGTCCAAACAAGGCACAAACAAATTTGTTGTAGGAGATTTGTTTCATGTAGAGATGCGTTTGGTCACATAATAGTCCTGTATCCGTTTTGCAGGAGACTCGCATTACTAATGTGTTGTAGAGAGAAACTGCTATTAAACTCTTAAATTGGGGCTCCCTGCTTGTCTGCTCACATTATGACACAAGCCATGTCCTTCACAATTCTATAAAAGCAGATCATCCTATGAAATTTGTTTATATAATAAACAAGGAGAATATCCAGAAACAAATGTTAGTTTGTTGCCAGTTGATATATACTGTGGTTCAAAGCTGGAAATATGCAGTACATATAGGGTATGGTATCTCTTATCTGGAAAGCCATAGGATCTATCTGAAAAAAACATAAGAATTATACTTAATGTTAATTTGTTTTCCTTTAAGTACTCCATGACAGTCCTTACAGTGGGTTAGTTCCCTAATCAGTGTAGTAGAGACCAGAAAAATAAATGCACCTGAAAGATATATCAGGTGACTCCAACTTCCCAAGCTGGCCTATGAAAACATAAAGATAGAACTTTGGTGGGAATAGTGGGCTTCTATGGAGTATTTCAAGGAATATAAATTAATGATAAGTATAATTCTCTTATTTAATTTGCTTACTCCATGGCAGCCCTTACAGTGGGACGTACCAAAGTAGTGTAAATCACACAAGGTGGGCTTAAGATCAACCACACTGATTTTTGATTTTATTTTATTGAACAACTTCTTCAGCGGATGTGATATCTAGAAGATAATGTCTGGTGAGTGTGTAAAGATGACCATCCAGCTACTTTGCAGATGTCGTCTGTTGAGACCTCAGGTTTGCATGCCCAGGAGGTTACCACTGCCCTTGTAGAATGCGCAATTAAAATTTTAGGCATGTCACTCCAGTTCCCTGTGTAGGACTGAAATAACATCTCTAATTCATTAGAAAGAGTAGGTTTGAATTTTGTGGGAAGAGCAAAAAGCAGGTCTGTTTTACTGAAACCATTTGTTCTGTAAAGGTAAACCAATATTGATCTAACAAGATCTATAGGTAATCATTCTTCCTTTTTATTAGTTGGTTGTGGACAGAGATATGGTAATATATTTCCTAGTTGACATGGAAAGTGAAAACCACTTTAGGTAAATAACCAGGATTAGTTCTTAATACTACTTTGCATAGATATTTAGAAAAGGTTCTTTACACCACAAAGCATATGAATCTCCCACTTGACGAGCAGATGTAATTGCCTCTAGGAACAAAGTAGTGAGCCATTTCAGGCGAATATCTTGCACAGTTTCAAAGGGATCTGAAATTAAATCATCCAATACAATATTAAGATCCTAAGGTGCTAAAAAAAAAGGTTTTAACCTAGGCCATGATTTTTTGTTACTGCTAGAGAAAAAAATGGAAAAATAAGGTCTTTTAGACGCCAGTTTGGCTCCATGAAAAGATGCCTGAACTTTCAGGGTAAAAGCCAAACCTCTTTCAAAATCATCTTTAGAAAAGTGCTAAATAATTGGTCACTAGCAGATTGTTAGGATTCAGATGGTTGTTCTTTGCATCATGCATTCTATTCAGTATGTGGTGCTGTGTAGATGTCTCCTTCTGGATAACTGTTCTCGGCATCCTTTCTTTCAATCAACTCTGAGCTACAGCACAGGTGTGTCTTCCCTGAATAGCTGATTGGTGAGCTGCACTATTTAAAGACCACTTCTGCCTTACCTGTGATTAACTTTGACATAGTTTTATGACCTTGGTTACCTGTGCTCCTTGAGACATGAATTTTGTTCAAGTTTGTTCCTGTCTTTGCTCCAGTTCCTGGTTTGGTATTTTCTCTTTCATCCAATCTGGGGGATACTGCTACCATGGGTTTGTATGAGGGCGCATGGAGTTGCCACTTAAATAGTTAAACTGTTTAATGTAACTTTTGGCAGAAACTCCTCCCCTCTGCAACCCCTGTAGCTCCTCAGTGTTATTTAAGTGCCCAAGGAGTTGGGCTGTTTTCAGTACTGCTCTGCAGTACTTGCTGTTAGTTAGAATAGATTTTCTTTTATTTATTTTTATTATTGTTTATTTTTACTTAGGACGGGGTAAGTGCTGTAAACAGAATTTACACCCATAGGACTAAACGGAGCACCGCTCCATTCATTTCAGTTAAGATAGAAGATTTCTTCAGTTAGAGGCAGTGATAGCCGCGTGTTGACTATGCTGTCAATGATTTCTCCTGACAGGTCCGCGCTGCCTCAGGCATAGTGCATTGTGCCCTGATCTGTACGCGGCCATTACAGGGAGATACCAAGTACCCCGCTGAGGCGGAAGGGGGAACTTGGATCTCACTGGTCAGAAAAATGAGAGAGCAAACAGTGCGGGGAGTGAGAGCAAAGAGGTTCCCCCCACAACGCCTAAATGACAGACACAAAGTTTACTGCTCACCTCACAGAAAACGGGGACATCAGCTATTTAATTACAGCGGCTGGCTCCTTCCCTCTTCATCCTCATACAGGCCTTGGGTCCTCAGCAGCTAAGTACCCCACTAGGGAATAGCTAGTTAATGAGGTTCCTTGTTGTAATAGAGCGAGAACTGTCTATATTTAACTACAGTCTAGAGTTTTATTATAGAAGGCTCTAAAGTTAATGGAAACAGTATTTACATTTATTCAGTTAAATTATTCTGAGACATTTATTTTACTATCCAGAGATTAATTTCCATACTGTTTTGAGGCATTGGCCATCGTCAAAACAAAAGTGATTATACTATCTATTATCTCTGTGGTGTGATTGTTTATGGCCTGTTTGTTTTCCTTTTAAATAATAACACATCAATTTTACTTGACAGATACAAGTACTATTACACATATACAGTGGTTAAAAACTGAGGAGGAGCATGTCATTTTCATATAGGACTGATCCTCCCTTCCATTGGAGCCAGTTCCGGAGAATTGACAGTTTGAGACAGTTGAAGAAACTCCTGAGCAGTTTCACTTCAGACACTGCTTAACAAAAATAACAAGCAAGCAAACAAACAAAAAAACTCTGCCCTAGAAATGGGGATGAGTACCTTAAATCAGTTTTGTCTTACACAAAGTACAAATAGATATCTG
This sequence comes from Mixophyes fleayi, assembly GCF_038048845.1. Taxonomy (NCBI): domain Eukaryota; kingdom Metazoa; phylum Chordata; class Amphibia; order Anura; family Limnodynastidae; genus Mixophyes; species Mixophyes fleayi. The sequence continues at coordinate 230,937,635 of NC_134403.1, forward strand.
TAGAATATTTACATACTTTTACTAATTCCTTCACCTAGATAGTCTTACTGCTGAAATTCTTTCTATTGTGAGGATTTTTCTGTTATGTATATTAACACAAATTGTGTTGGGGAGTACAACTCTGGGTTTATTCCTGTGGAGTTAGGAGATATGTAGGTGTTTACATAAACACATAACTATATATAGCTATGTATACACACATATATGTGTGCGTGCGTGTGTGTTTGTGTATATGTGTGTATATATATATATATATATATATATATATATAATATATATATATATATATAGTGTGAAAAATATATAAGGGACTTAAATAAATGTAGTGTAACTGCAACTGTTGATATAGAGTTGCAGGTTACCTATTTCTGTTGCATCATGAATATTGCAAAACATGTCTGACAAAGGTAAAACAAATGAGGTGGAATATTTTACCTCTGCAAAATGTAAAAGCAAACTACCCAGTGGATGGTAGATTTCGGGGTCAGTTTGTGTGGACTGTGATGCAGATGGCTAGGGCAGGTGCGCACGAGGGCACCCTTCAGATGGGGGATCCAGCGTACGCGACTGCGTTGGGACAGTCGGTGGTGGCGCTCATCCTGCAAAGATACCCACAGTGGATGCGACTATCACTCTGATTCAAAATGTATCAGTGCAGCCTTCTAAGACTGCTGCCCTTAGAAAAACCTTCCCCTGCAGCCTTTGAAGATTTTGTGTCCTATGAGCTGCTCTTGATTCTCAGGGTCAAATCCAGGCGAAAGTTTCTTGGTCTACTTCATTGGTACAGAACCAATGGGCGGCTTCCACTCAGGATCGGTGGATTACAGAAATCATGCAACGTGGCTACATGATGGACTTCCATAGTCAGCCACTTCACCGTTTCTTTTCCCCAAAAAAAAGATTAAAAGATTGTAAAAAGATTGGCTATGAGATAGTTGATGACTTCACTTCTTAATGCGTGAGTTATCTGCCAGGTCCCGGAGGGACAAAGGGGCAGACGTTTCTATTCATACCTCTTCCTGGTTCACAAGCCAGATGGCTCCTTGTGTCCCATCGCAAATTGCAGTGGGGAACTCCCACTTTCAATTCTGTTAGGCCTTTCCAAGGCTTCTTAATTGCAGTGTAGAGGCCATAAGTCTTTACAAATATCACGGTGGTCATGGCACCACGGTTGTGTACCCTGGGAGTCTGCATGATCCCATACTTGGATGATTTGCTAGTAAAGGCGAACTAATATAAGACCCTCTGGCTCCATCTTTCACTGTTCAAACAAGTGCTGGAACCAAAATTTACAAAAATCGCAATTGGATTCCTGTCAGAGAATGCTTTTCATTGGCTTTATATTGGACACCAGACCGTAGAAGTCGTTTCTGCCAATCAACAAGGTGCATTTTCTCCAGGTCTTCATCCTACTATGTATGAAACGAATAGGTAAGATGGTCTCCACATTTGAAACGTTTCCGTGCGGTTACACTCTAGCATAGTTTAGTGTCACCTCTTGTTCAACTGTTTGGGATTCCACCTTCGTCTGGCCTCTCAGTTGCTCCAGTTGTCTCCCAGGATGCGCCTTTTTCTTGATTGGTGGCGGGATACTTGACGGTGGGCAGGTCCTTTGTCCTGTGGTCCTGGATATTAGTCACAGGAGTGTTGGAGCCGGATGAAGGAGACTCCCCAGATATTGTTCTGGGTGGAAATGTATGTCCCGGCAAATTCTGCGATATCTTTATCCTGGGTGTAAAAAATTGGGAGGCCGACCACCTAAGCAGACACACCATGTTGTTAGGGGAGTGGTCTCTACTCACTGAGGTGTTTTGATGGTTGGTCCACAAGTTGGAACCTTCGGATGTGGCCCTCATGGCGTCTCACTGTAACCACTAGGTGCCCAGGTTCTGCTAGAGGACCAGAGACCCCTCGGCGTGCACAGTGGATGTCATGAACATGACATGACATCAGACACTGCGGAATTCCAGTGATCCTGATTGCATCCGATTGGCCATGTTGAGCCTGTTATGCGGATGTACTGCACATGACAGTCGGTAAAGGGTGGGGACTTCTACATTGAGATAATCTACTGCTTCAGGGGCCATTTCAGTACCCTGACCACCAAGGTTGTTGATGCCATGTTGAAGGCAAATAAACCGGCCACTTCTCTAAATTATCATAGTGTTGCGGACCTATGTCAGTTGGTTCGAACGCAGGACTTGTGATAAGGCAGCTTTTCAACTGTCCAGGTTCTTTGCTTTTTCGCAGGATGGTTTGGAGGTTGGCTCTTGCCTTAGTTCCCTGAAGGTGCAGGTATCAGTCCTTCCGACATATTTTGAAAAAATGCTAGTAGTTATATTGGAGGTGCAGACTTTCTTCAAACAGATTCTACACATCCAGCCTCCTTATGTGACACTTTGGTACTTAGGGATCTTAAATCATTCCCCTTTGAACCTTTGGAGTTGACTGAACTCAAGTTCCTAATTTGGAAGGTGAATTTTCTCCTAGCCATCGCTTCTGCGATGAGAGTTTCAGAACTTTGGGCTCTCTCTTGTCGTTCAGCTTATCTGGTATTCCATACTGACAGGGCTGTATTTTGCAAGATACTTTCCTTTTTCCAGTCTTCTGGACGTGATTGCCTCTTCAGATAAGTAATCCTTATCTTCATTGGATGTGGTCCATGCTCTAAGAATATTTTTGAACAGGACATCCACTATACGGAGATCGGATTCCCTTTTCTTGTATGATGCTCACAAGAGTGGCTTGCTGGCTACAAAACGAACTGCTGCTAGGTGGATAATGTTCCCCGTCAGGCAGGCTTAGTTCTGATCCGCCTGTAGTTGATCGTGTCAGCGTGCATTTCATCAGTTCTGTGGAGTACCTCTTGGTCTGTGCGCAGTGGTGCATTGGCAGATCGGCTCTGCCTGGCGCCCACCAGGTTCTCTGTCCACACTTTACCTGGTTTTACCGTTTTCATGCTTTTGCGGCCAAAACTTGCATCAGGAGACACAAAGTTTTGCAGGCCGGATTGACAGAGCTTTCCCTCCCTCAAAAGGCTAATGTAGAATGTCCCCATGGTAGCAGTGTCCCCCAGATTTGATGAAAGAGAAGACATGATTTTTGTACTTACGTTAAATCCTATTCTCTGATTTCATCTGGGGGACACTGTTCCTTCCGTTCGCTTTTCTGTTGCTTTTGTTGGTTGCATGCTCTTCTGTTTCCCTTCATTGGGGCTTCTTAATTACACTGAGGAGCTACAGGGGTTGCAGAGGGGAGGAGCTTCTGCCAACAGTTAGATTAACAGTTTAACTATTTAAGTGCCAACTCCATGCGCCCTCATACAATCCCATGGTAGCAGTGTCCACCAGATGGAATCAGAGAAAAGGATTTAGCGCAAGTACAAAAATCCTCTTATTTTTATCGTGATTTCTGAATTGTATCATAGAAATCTCCTGGGTTCCAGCTCGGTTTATAATTTGACTGAGCTTTGCTTCAAGAGACAGTATACATTATTTTGCTTTGCCTCAAAGACTATATACCTTGTTCCAGTACAACGTCTAGAGATATTGTTTATTTCAGTGTTACACAGTGCCATTTATGCTTTTTGTATGATTATTGTAAATACAAGAATTGGGGCATCTACATATTCCAGCATTACTTTAGTACTTGTGCTTGATTTCTTCAATAAGCAACATATTTTTTCACTAGAACACAACCTTATTCTGTGATTAGCCCAACAGATGTGGGATCCTCTATCTTCTTTTTGGACCACAGAATTAATATTTTTCAGGTTATATAATAAATAATAGGGGGCGTGGCTGGTCGCAATTTTTATGTGCTCCTCTTCGGGGGTGGAAAAAATCTAGCCTCATCGGAGGTTTTGAGCCCCTTATACATCCAGTGAGTTTGGCGGCTATTGAGGGGTCCTCTCCCATTGCCTCCAAGTGTATGTATGGTGCCTGAGTTTACCACACGGAGCAACTCCCAGCCTGAGGCCTGTGGGGTCTGAGAGATGCGGAGGATCGCTGGCTTTACCGCATCATCAGCGCTTTGCACTTCCCTGTCCTCTGGAGAAGTGGCATCTACAGGCTGAGGTGTTTCTGAGATGGAGATCTCTCCGGCGGCGAAAAATGAAGTCACCGGCCCACTGCACTTCCAGTTGTGGTTCCCCTGGCTCACAGTGTGGATCGAGGGCCTTGATGTGGTGGGACCTGCCAGGGTAATCTGCCTGGGTGTGAGACCTGCGACCGAGGTGCACCTGTCAAGACCTAGCGTCTTGCTAATCATTGGGCATGCCTGTGGTTCCTGGTGCTGTAAGTTGCCTGTGAATGCCTGATCCGTGGGAGACTCCTAACAAGCAGCTGGTCTTCATAGTCAGTATCTGATTGTGTGCTCCATTCACCCACGAGGGCAGACTTCTCAGTGTTGCTGATCTCCATAGCTTTAAAATTGTGCCTCTGCTGCCACCTTGTGGTGAAATTCAACATGTTCAGGCTCTGCTATTGTATATCATAAAATTCTCTACCAGCTTCACTGCTGTGAATATACTATAGAATACCTCAGGCTGATAGATCTGGGAGTGCAGCGTGCCTCATTTGGTTATACATAATGACTGGAATTCTACATACAATAAGGTGAATTGGCTCATCCGGGTCCCAACTACAAAGGACATTTACATTGTATTGCGGCTTGGCTAGATGGCTAAGTAATCTATCCACTGTGGTGAAGTGACATGTGACAAAGCAGATCATCGATTTATAGCAAGTCTACGCTCAATTTTTGTGCCTCCGCTTTCTACTGGGTGTTCGTGGTGCGACCATCTAATGGGCAAGGATAAGAAAGGCCAGTCCAAACGGATACATGGGAAACCTGCGGACACGCCCAGGCGTCAAGATTTATGGCAATATCTACATTCTGTAGCTACTCCTTCGGAACAAGATAGTATTCCTCAGTGTTCACCTGAAGCCTCTAAGGCTGCAGAAATGGCTACTCCTACTGAAGCCTCTTCTACTGAGTGCCCTGTGAGTACCAACCAGGATATTGGGGGCGATCCTGCAATTAGTCAAATCCCTACTAACAAAGGCTGAGCTTCCTTCTAAGAGAGACTTTGAGTTACAGGAATCCAGTCTTAAAGATACAGTCAAGAAGGAGGTCGCCACTCTACAAGAGAGTTAACCTGTTTTTCGTTTAGAATCTCCACGTTAGAAGATTTCAAAGAGGAGTCTGTGGCACGGCATGATCTTCTCAGTGACACGGTTGCTCGGCAGGCTCAAGATCTCCTATTGCTACAGAGTAGAGTTGATGACCTGGATAATAGGGTTCGCAGGAACAACCTGCATATTCAGGGAATCCCTGAGGATATATCTACACAAGATCTAATTGCCTTCCTCACTAAAGTTTTCAATGGGCTTCTGGAGCAGGACCTCTCCACAAATATCCAATTTGACAGGGCTCACAGGGCCTTGAGACCAAGGGGCTCCCCATCTGAACGGCCAAGAGACGTGATCTGCTTTCTGCACTATTATGTACAGAAGGAGGCTAGTCTTCAAAAATCGAGAAAGCTGGATGGCATAGAGTACGAAGGTAACAGACTAACAAATCTTCCAAGATCTTTCATGGCACACTCTTCAGATGCGCCGTATGATTAAACCTTTAACTGACGCCTTACGTGCTAAAAACATTAAATATCGGTGGTGATTCCCATTTAACTTGCAAGTGTCCAGTGATGGAAAGACTCGATTTTCTGAGATCACCTCAAGATATTACTCCATTCTTCTCGCAACTGGGCATACAGGTGATGCCGCTTCCAGAGTGGCAACAGCATTTTGCCCGACTGCATCCGACTAGTGGATAGCCCTGGAGGTGCTAGGAGAAGACGGCGTGATCCTCCAGAGCCCTCGGTTACATAATCTGATGCTCTCAGCTGGATTATCACTTGTGCTCGTTGTAATCAGGGATCCTTTGTGCCAACTAGTTAACCAGTTGGTTGTTGTTTGTGGCTGGAGCTGCACTAATTCAATCAGCTTTCTTTTTCTACACGGCCTTTCCTACTTCAGTTTATCTTTACTGGTTTCTTTCTGGTAACTGGGATATTGGAGTATTGGATCCTCGCACTTGCCATGTTTCTCCCTTATCTTACGCCTGAAGTTGAACACTTAAAATAGTTACTGTTAGATGTGCATCGGGTTCTCTATTAAGTAAAACATCTTGGTGCTTCAAGCATTTTCATTGGCACATCAGAGTTCCTGGTTTATTCTTGTTGAAGGCTCTCTTAACCACAAGACTTGTTGTGCTTTAGTTACTATTATTGCTCTTGTTACTGATATTATCTTGAAAGGTTTTACAAATATTCGCCACATTTATAGGAGGTTTCTGTTAATCACTGATGCTAACCCCCCCTTTTCTCCCCACACCGCGGCAAGAATTCCGAGAGATGGGAGTGGCTCCTCCTCTCCCGTTTCCCTGGAGCAGTTTATTTCTGTGTTACTTGTTATGTCTTTGTAAGTCATTGTGTCTGTCTGTGTTTGTATTGTTCTTTTCCTTCTGTGGCTTTCCTTCCCCAGTTTTCCTAATAGTGTCAATTTACACAATCCTCTCGTTACCCTCTAAGCTCAGGTCTATCTCATATTTACAACTGCTGTTTCAATTGGTTTGTCTGTTTGATATCAGAGGTGCTCTTCCGATTTTTGTAGATCCTCCATGACAGCTCAACTTAAATTGGTATCAATCAATGCCAAGGGTCTTAACCTCCCTGAGAAAAGATCACAGGCATTTAAAGAAATGAGAACGCTGGGAGCTGATGTAATTTTCATCCCAGAAACACATTTTAAGCAAGCGATGGCCCCTCTGCTCTCAAATAGCTTCTATGCGAGTTCGTACTTTAGTAATAATAGTGAGGGTAAGACCTTGGGTGTGGCTATTTTGTTTTCTAAAAGACTACCTTTTACAGATATCCATAAATTCTGCCTTGTTGAAGGAAGAGCACTCCTGATTAAATGTTGCCTATTTGATGCAATGTATACCTTTGTTAATTTATAATCAGTCAACCACTGTTTATATCTCAGGTTTTCAAAAAAACTGCGGAGCTCGCAGAGGGAACTCTGATTGTAGGAGGAGATTTTAATTGGACCCTGCAACTAGAACTTGACACTTCTAATGGTCGGTCGGCAATACGTAGATCTCAACAATGTAAGGTTAGGCGAACACTTCATGAACACCAACTGGTCGACACATGGCGCCTTCAACACCCTGGAGAAAGAGATTACTCTTTCTTCGCCCACCCACATAATATATATTCACAAATTGACTATCTGTTTCTTTCGCATAGGTCTCTTCCTTATCTCCTAACAACATCCATTGACCAAATAACTTGGTCAGACCACGCTCCTATATTAGTAACTATTCAACTAATTCACTCCATGACCAAAAAATGCACCTGGCGCCTTGATGAACTTCTCCTGCAAACTACATCTTACAGAGACCAATTGGTGGTAGCACTAGACTATATCACGGATAATGATACTCCTGATATTTCCAAAATTACCATTTGGGAGGCACATAAATGTGTCATGAGAGGGAAACTCATTGAATTAGGCTCCCGCATTAAGAAAGAAAGCATAGCTCGGCGGGATCAATTAGTACAGCAGATTAGAGATTTAGAGACGACACACAAATCCAATGCGACTAGCGACCTGTTGAATAAATTGACTGAGACAAGGGCGGCACTTAACAAGTTGTTAAACGATAAAGTTAAATGCCGCCACCGTTTATTTCGGTGGGGAAATAGGCCGGGTACTATGTTAGCGAGGGCCATACGCAAACAACGTGCTAAGGCCTAGATTGCATAGATTAAGGATGGTAGAGATCGGGACTGTAAGTTAACCTCGGATATAGCGGATGCTTTCCACACCTATTATACCAAATTGTATAACCTTGAGACCCAAGTTAATGGCTCTGATGGTACAACTCACTCAGCTCAGATTTCGACATATTTGAAGGAGGTTGGTTTTCATACTCTTTCAAGCTTAGACAGAGACATGCTAGAACAGCCCTTCACTGAGGGTGAGTTGAGGGAGGCAATTAAATCTATGCCTGCAGGTAAAAGCCCGGGCCCTGATGGCTTTACCATAGCTTACTATAAGACTTTCAAAGAGAAGTTGATACCCCTGATGGTGTCGGCCTTTAACACGATATCCAGGGATACTTTTTTCTCCTCTCAGAGTTTAGAAGCACACATAACGGTGATTCCCAAGGAGGGGACGGACCCCTCTCAATGCGCGAGCTATAGGCCCATCTCTTTGCTTAATGTGGATATTAAGTTGTACGCAAAACTTATTGCAAATAGATTAAAAAAGCTACTTCCAGAGATAGTTCATTTAGATCAGGTGGGTTTTGTACCGGGTCGTGAGGCTCGGGACAACACCACTAAGGTGATAGATCTGATTCATCTGGCTTCTCGTTCAGTAACAGCATCAATGCTTTTGTCCACTGATGCAGAGAAGGCTTTTGATCGCTTAAGTTGGCCTTTTCTGAAAGGGATTCTTGAACACCTGGGCCTGGGTCCGGTTGGTCTTCATAGAATTCTGGCACTTTACCGACAACCTACGGCTCGGATTAAAATCAATGGAGACTTGTTGGAGTCAGTCACGAATAACGGCACTAGACAGGGGTGTCCAGTCTCACCACTCATTTTTGTGTTGTGTATGGAGGCATTGGCAAGAGCTATCTCGGGTCTGCAAGTTGGCGAGAAAGAGCACAAACTTGCTTTATTGGCAGATGACCTTTTAGCCATTATTACTAATCCAGTTGTTTCTTTACCCAATCCGGTCAGTGAGTTTCAAAAGTTTGGCTTGTTATCTAACTTTAAAACTAATTATAGTAAATATGTGGCTTTGAATATCAAAACCCTGACTTCAGTGGTAGAGGGCCTAAAACGTTCTTTCCTTTCATTTGGCACCCTTCCCAATTAAGATATCTAGGGGTGATACTTTCTAGTGGCCTCTCATGCCTTTATGACCTAAATTTTAGACCACAGACTTCAGGCAGATTTGAGGGAATGGAAGAGTAAGAACTTTACTTGGATGGGTTGGGTCAATATAATCAAAATGAATGTTCTACCCCATCTCTTATATCTCATTCAGACTTTACCGATTCACGTACCGGATTCTTGGTTTAAGGCCATCCAGCAAACGGTGCGCGAATTTGTATGGTGTGGGAGACGTTCTAGATTTAAGCACAAGATATTATTTAGAAGTAGACATTTGGGAGGCCTACAACTGCCTCAATTTCTCCTCTTACTACGATGCAGCAATATTGGTCAGAATAATGGAGATGACTGGTCGGGTTGGGTCGAAACAGTGGGTTGAAATTGAATAATTTTCTCTGGAATCCCCTGCAGGCCACACTACTCTGGCTCTCCAGTATTCCTAGGATTGCTCATCCTACGATAGGTCCCACATATAGAATCCCCACATATATTTCCTCTTCAATCTCCCCAACCAACCACATTATTTAATAACCCAATGTTCCCTCCTGGGACTTCTCCATTAGCTTTCAAACAATGGTCTCAAGTAGGGATTCATCGTGTCGGCCAGTTGGTGGGTGCTACGAGGGATCTCTCATTTACATAGATCCAATCCAAATGGGAATTGCCTACTATAGAGATTTGGAGATACCTGCAGATTAAACACCTCCTGACGTCAGGTCTTACGAGACAATACACTTCTAGTAGCTTAATCTCTGTGTTGCAGGTCACCCTGTCCTTTACATTCCCTCTCAACCATATATAAGTTTTTGGTAGAATATCTATTTGTGTCCCCTCGAAATTTATTACAGAATGGGAGAAAGATCTAGGAGTTGAGTTACAAGAGACTGACTGGTCCAAAATCTTCCAGGCACTCATGCTTGTTTTCCTAATGTTTCAATTCTAGAAACACACTATAAGGTACTTACCAGGTGGTATAGATGCCCGGCTCATTTGGCGAGGGTTTTCCGCAGGGTGCCCGACACCTGTTGGAGATGTAACCAGGGATCTGGTTCTTTTTTGCATATCTGGTGGGACTGCCCCCATGTTGCAAACTTTCTGGTCCCCAATGGTGAGCACCACGCGGAAGTTGTTAGGTCAAAGCATACCCAACACTCCGGTGTTCTGGCTATTAAAGTGGATATGCCTCTATCACGCTTTAAAAAATCTTTTAAAATGTGTAATCTCGGCTGCTAAGGCAGTAATTCCAGTGAAATGGAGATCAACTACGCCTCCGAGTATTCGAGACTAGTCTAATAGATTGAAACATTATAGGATCATTGATGAGATACACCTTTCAGCCACAGATTTGTTTGAAATGTATTATGCCATTTGGGGCCCATGGTTAGACCTTTTAGACTCTCCAGAATCCCCGATCTCAGATGGTACTAATTGATTGGATTGGTTCCTATTTAGCATCCAAATATTGGCTTGGTAAGGAGGGCCATATGGGTTTGACTTATATATGGCAGATATACAATTTGCTGGGTTAGCGGAGCACTAAACTGAGGTCTTGAGTGAGGATTTTTGCTTAGTTTCCCCCTCCCCCTTTCCCCAATGTGGTTACCTTTCCCTCCTTTCCCGTTTCTTTGTCTGCGTGTTATACATTATGAGGTTATGAGCAGCTATATGTATGGTTTTGCATATCCCTTTTTCTAGGTTTCTAAGCATATCTTGGCCTGGTGCCATGAGGTCATTCTTTTATTGCCAATAGCCGATCATGCCATTTTGTTGTATCTGCATTTATAACCTGTTTGTGTTATTTAAACCCAATAAAAACTTATTTAAAAAAAAAGAAATAATAGAATCATTATTTTTTTTCTTGCTTAAACCAGTATATGAATTAATAACTTTATTGGATATACCTTTGTGTCTCAATAGTGACTCCTCAATTTCCACACCATCAAAGAGTGGGAGTCTGTATTTGGGTGAAGAACTACTCCCTGGTGTAGAATATTTAAACAGCATTTTAGAGGCCAATGTTGCTCTTGAAGCATTCTGCATGCCACTGCAAACCACGGGCGATGAGGCCAAAATGAAAGGATTGCAACTACCTCCACTGTCTCTTGCTTTTCCTTAGAGTGGGGGCAATGATAAGAACATGAGTGAACACATATCCTAACTGAAGGTTCACTGTATTGTCAGAGAATCTACTCGGACTTTGTGCCGTCTTATGGAAAACGACTACTGGTCTGTTATCAGAAAATATCTTGATGTGTTGTAGAAAAATGCTGAATTGCATGCCAAACTGCACTCATTTCCAGAATATTTGTGTGCAGATATCTTTCACTTTTTAGGCATGTGCCTTTTGTTACTTTTGTAAACAGAGGAACCCCCAAGAGAACCCCCCCCCAACTGTGGGTCTTGAATCTGTCAAGAACACAATCCACTCTGGCTCTGAACACATCATACTTTGATTTCTTAACCTAGGATGTGTTACCACCAGTCGAGTGACTCATTTGTGATCTTTCAAATTTTGACTGTATGATCTAGAAAGTCTTGAGTTGCGATACCACTGGGTATTTGAATATTTTGTATATGCCACCTTGCCCATGGCAGAAAATAACATTACTAAGAGATAAAGACAAGTCCTTACTGGAATCGGTTGCTGAGACTGACTCTACACTGAATTTTGACAAGTCGTTCCTGTGACACAAACTTTGGGGTATATTTACTAAACCACGGGTTTGAAAAGTGGAGGTGTTGCTTATAGCAACCAATCAGATTCTAGCTGTCAACAAAACATTAATAAAGTACAGTGATACAAATACAACAATGGTAAATAAGTGTTTAGCATCCTCCTATATAAATTGCTCCAATCCACCAGAACAGAAAAATCTATAAAAAAAACGATAATAAATATATATAGGAACGGCGCTGCACAATAGTCAGTACATGCAAGGACTTAACCACTCAGAATATTAACCCAATACCTCCCTTGGGAAGGGATGTTTGATGCATATATGCGTTGTAAATAAAGTCAAATGATAATATTTCCTCTTCATAAAGTTCCCCATATGCCGATACACACAAGCCAAATCAAATAAATGGTGTTTTCCTCTTAATGAAATTTTCCATACAGCGATACATGCTCGATTCCCAATATGTGTTCAGAGATTATTTTTATCTTCTCTTTCGACAGCGATGTATAAGATGGATCCGGAGTTCTTAAAAAGACAATAGACAAATTCATAGCGCAGACTGGTATGACATACAGTATTATATGAAGAAAGTTAAAGTGTCTTCTTTAACATGGACCACCAAAAAAACCCAGTTTGTTGTCTACCACCCAAATGGAAAACACCCCTCAAGGGTTTCCACTTATAAGGGAATAGATTTCTCTACAATGAATTCCTTCTGTAGACACAACTTTCATATAATGAACCAGGTGGGCTTCAGAGTGTAGAAAACGGATCAACAACCTGTTTCCTTACAATTCACTCTTTTCATTGGCTCAGCATGTTTTCAATTAGACGAACTCCATTCAGGCATATGTGGAATGAAAAACGGTAAAAGTGTGTCACCTTAATAACAATTTCTCTGTCTTCCTTTGGGGGACACCGGGGACATTGGGGTATAGAACAGGGACAGGGTGTACTGGTACTTTAAACTTTAACTAAGCGCTAGCTCCTCCCCCTCTATACCCCACCTCCTGTCCAGGCTCAGTTTAGTTTAAGTGCCCGGCGAACGGGCTGTGTCTGGGCTGCTCAGCAGCCCTCATCTGTTACTTTTATTATTTTATGCTCTAAGTCCCGGACAGCCACAAGCTCTTTCGGACAGAGTGCGACTGTCATTCACCGCTTCCGCACTTTCAGGCGGAGGCCCCGATGGTATGGGTCGGCATCAGGAACAAGGTGCAGCGGTTTCCCCCGAGCTTGCAGACTTCAAATATAAAGCTCCTGCAATTAATCTGCCTACAGGCCGGGGGACAGGAGGCAGGAATCTGCAGTATGCTGTGCGCTGTATGGAAGGGGGGGGGATCGGAGGTGCTGTGAGAGGTGCCTCTATTGCCAGCCTCCCTCTCCCAACATTTTCATGCCCTCCTAGGAGCCAGGCACAGTCGCCGCAGGCTGTGTCCGTACTCCTGATCTGCCATCCACATAGACTGCAGACACTGCGTGAGGATAGGGGGGTAGGAAATCGCAGTTTGTCCCTGAGCAGGCTGCTTCTTACATAATAGCAGTCATTATATTGAAAAAAAAAAAAGATTCTATTTTTAGCTCAGTAGACTGGGTCAGGCTATGGTTACTAAGATACTGAGCCCTGCCAGACACTGGATTGGTTGAGGGGGTTATCCTGTAAATGAACACTTGCCAATTCAGTGCTGGGCCCTGGGGTAGTGGTGTTTCTTCTATTACACTTCCTCCATGGTGGTCTCTCACTATTTGTGTGCAGACACCAGAAAAGACAGCCATTTTATAGCTTCAGCTTCTTCCCTTTTCTGTCCTGAGTCCTGATAAGGTAAAAGGTTTGGGGGTTGTTATTATCAAAAGTTTGTTATTTTTACTCTGTGGGACTTTATTGACTGTATTGCAGGCTCACTTTCTGTTCAGTTTTGTGTGCTGCTTGTTATTTATATTGTGTTTTGTTACACTGTTTATTGGACTGTTTTGTTTGAGTTTTGTCCCATCTGTTAACATGTCAGATAGGGGAAAAACCATGCCTGGTAAAGCTGGTGTTACATCAATGTTGAGTTTCACTTGGTCTGTCTGTCACGTTAAGTTACCAACAGGTCAGTCAGGCGCACAGGCTCTGTGCGCAGCCTGCCGGCTTTCAAAGAGCATACCGTGTAAAACAACAGCTGCTGCTTTGCATACAGCAACACATGCCTGGGTTCGGTCTCTCTCAGCCTGGGTTCAGCTGAACTTGCTCAGTTGGTGGGGTCACAGGCTGTGGCCGCTCCATTTTCTCATTCTGCTTGCACTGTAGCAACTAACATGGGTTCTAGTTCGCTAAGTCAAGGTTTGACTGTTTCTCCCTGGCGGAGTGTGTACAGCCTGCTTGGGTACAGGGAATTGCATCCTCTGTACAGGGTTTGGTTTAAGTTTCTTCCTCTTAGAGAGGATGTTACAATCTGCGGCACTGTCTTCCTCATGTAAGTGTAGGAGGATGAAGCCACAACTTCAGGGAAATAAGTCAGATTTTGACTGTAGTTCCCAGAATGAAGGTAATTTAGCAGTGAATTCAGACATGGATGCTCCTTCGGCTGTGGAGGAGATTCATTCGGTTCGCCAGAGTGTGGAGGAATTAATACAAGCTGTGTGTCAGGTACTTCACTTTCCTAAGTAAGAGGTTCCTCATGTTGCACAGGCTCCTCTTTTTGCACGGAAAAAAAATAATTCTTTCTTTTTCCTGGCTTCTTCCGTATTGGAAGATTTGTTGTTAGAGCCTTGGACTTCCCCAGATAGCAAGTTCCAAGTATATCGGTGACTGTAGTCGGGTTATCCTTTTCCTCCTGACGTTTTTGCTAAATGGTAGACACTTCCACGTGTGGATGCTGCAGTTACAAGTTTAGCCAAGGTATCTACTATTCCTTTTCCTAACATAGCCACTCTTAAGGATGGTACAGACCGTGAGGTTAAGGCCGTCCTTAAGTTCATTTTCGTGGCAGCATGTGCCTCTTTTAGGCCTGCTTTGGCATCTGCGTGGGTTAATAAAGCTGTAGAACGCTGATCAAAACACCATTTTCAAGGTTTGTTGGCAGGCAGGCCTTCTTCTGAACTGCTTCGATTAGTGGACCAAATTCAGAGGGCGATAGATTATTTACGAGAGGCAGCTACATATGCGGGACTGATTGGTGCACGTATTTCTGCCTCTGCAGTGTCAGCTCGTCGTATTCTCTGCCTTAAGTCCTGGAAGGCTGATGGGGAGTCTGAAAAGGTTCTTGAGACCATACATTTTTCTGGGGTCTTTTGTTTGGACCTCCGCTTGACTCGATTATCAGTCAAGCTACAGGTGGAAAGGGCACTTTTCTCCCAGTTAATGCTCCCAAACAAAGATTATCCAAATTCCAGTACTTTCAGTGCTTGGGAAGGTTTCGGGGTTAATAATCCTCAAATCAATCTTAAATAGGCCAGTCTTCCGCCCCTAGGGGTGGTTTGCTGCGTGGGCGCCAGGCCTAGTCGGCTCGAAGTCCAGCAGCAAAACCTGCAAACAAGCAGTCCGCATGACAGACATTTTGATCCTTCGCTGTCGCCAGTGGTGGGAGCTCGTCTTTTCTTGTTCAGGGATCAGTGGTTGCAGTCTACCACCAAGGTCTGGGCTTGGGTGTAGTGGATTGAGGATACAAGATCGATCTGCTTGGTCTTTCTCCCAGACAGTTCTGTGCCATAGGGCTTCTCACTTGTCCACAACAGCGACTGGTTTTACGAGAAACAATTCTATCCCTCCTTTATTCCGGAGTGATGATTCCGGTGCCAGATTCTCAAAGAGGTTTGGGTTTTTATTACAACCTTTTTCTCGTACTAAAACCAAAGGGCTTATTCAGACCAATTCTGATTCTGAAAATCTTTCAACACCCATGTCACAGTGGCCAGGTTCAAGATCGAGTCTTTGAACTCGGTCATTCACGGCATGGAACAAGGAAAATTCATGGGGATTCTAGACATCAAAAATGCCTATCTTCATGTACCTATCTAGAGGGGTCATCAGTCCCTTTTGAGGTTTGCGATTCGGTCAGAACACCTACAGGCTATTCCATTTGGTCTGGCCACGGCCCCACGTATCTTCACAGAGATCATGCCGGTCGTGACTACTCTGCTAAACTCCAAAAGGATTACAATCATCCCTTGTCTGGACGATCTTCTTTTAATGACAGAGTCTCCAAAGGTGCTTTAGTCGACATATCCAAGTAGTAATCCAGACTCTACAGTTTCACGGTTGGATTCTGAACTTCAGAAACTCCAAGTTGCTCCAATCCCAGCAAATGATCTTTTTTTGAGTATTTTTTTCACATCCGTCAAAACGGGTGTTCTTACCAACCAAGACAGGATTCTAGCCTTGTAGAATGGTAAGATCTTGGTTGGCGGCAAGGTAGCCTTCGGTACATTTCGCCATGAGAGTTTTTGGCAACATGGTATCGACTTTCAAGCCGGTCCAGTTTACTCAGTTTCATGCACAACAGTCCCAGTTGAATCTTCTTTTTCAATGCAACAAATACCATCTGAATCTGGCGGCCCAGGTATTTCGCCTGTCTCCGCAGACCAGTAAGTCGCTTCTTTGGTGGTTACATAAACAGATACTCGCCAGGGGACGCAATTTATCAATTTAAAATTGGACTTTAATCACGAAGGATGCCAGCCTTCGAGATTAGAGGCCGCCTGTCTTCATGCTCGAATTCAGGGTTTTTGTACTCAAAAAGAATCCAAGCTTCCAATCAATGTTTTTGAACTGTGATCAGTCTTTCAGGCTTTTATAAGTGCACAACACTTGCTGCAGGGAAGGCCAGTGAAGATTCAGTCAGACCATGCCACGTCAGTGGCATACCTCAATCTTCAGGGCGGTACCAAAAGTCCCTTGGCCATGCGGAAATTGTCCCTTCATCCTAAGGTGTTTCATTAGTTGGTGGAATGGTGGGGTCACCCGAATGTCTGCATGGTGGCAACTCGAATGAACCACAAGGTTCTCCTTTTCTGCTCCCGTGCAACAGATCCTATGGCTGTTGCAGTAGACTTAGGTATTGCTTAGTGTACCTTTTTCCACTGGTAGCCATGCTCACAAGAGTGTTAAAAAAGTTAAAGAGAGAGGGTCTTCCAGTTCTTCTGATAGCGCCGAATTGGCCGCAGAGGGTCCTGGTACACCGACGAGCTCGGACGTGGCAGTTGCACCTATCCCCAAATCTATTAACTCAAGATCCCTTTTGTCATCTACGTTTACAACATCTGGCTTTAACCGTGTGACTGTTGAAGCCATGATTCTAAGTGTGTGGTGCAAACCATGCTTTGTGCTCGGAAACCAGCCTCTGCAAAGATTTATCATCGAGTCTGGAAAACTTTTATTGACTGTAAAAAGAAAGGATATCCTACTTCTTCTTTTTGCTTGGCCAGGTTACTTAGGTTCTTGCAGGACGGGTTGGATGCAGGTTTTCGCCTTAGTTCTCTTTAAAGTCAGGTGTCAGCTTTTTTGATCTTCTTTCAAAGAAAACTTGCTGTCATTCCTTATTTGCATGCTTTCAGGGCGTTCTCCATGTACAACCTCCATATGTTCCTCGGGTACCACCATGGGATTTGAATTTGGTGTTGAATGCTTTACAGCATCTGCCTTTTGAACCTTTGAATACGATGGAATTCAAATTTCTATCCTAGAAAATGGTTTTGCCCATTTCTATGGCACACACAGTTTTCAGAGCTTGCTGCTTTATCTTGCAAGACTCCTCTTCTTGTTATTCATAAAAACAGGACAGTTCTTCGAAACAAGCCCCCTTTCCTTCCTACGGTCGTGTCTGGTTTTTATCTAAATCAACACATTGTCATTCCGGTCCTGAATGATTTTATGTATTCAGGTTAACGATATTTCTATTTGTTTTCTCAATGTTGTCTGAGTCTTCCGAAATTTATGTGCAGAGGTCTCAGAAGATGCGCAAGACTGACGCTCTTTTGATTCTCAATTATGCTCACAAAAGAGGCTGGCTAGCTTCTAAAGTAATTATTACTATGTGGATTACGGCTCTTATCTGTTAATCTTATAGTAAGGCTGGGGAGCCTGTCCCAGATAATCTATGCGCGCACTGTACAGGGTCTGTAAGTGCTTCCTGGGCGGGCCGCTATGGTGTTTCCAGAGAACAGCTGTGTACAGCGGTCACGTGGTAGTCTGTACAAGCATTCACTAACTTTTACAAGTTTAATATGTTTGCATCCAAGAATGCAAGTTTTAGAAGAAAGGTGCTTTGTGCCATTTCTTTCTTAGCGTTCCGTCCCGTAGGGCAGCTTTGGGATATACCCAATGTCCCCGGTGTCCACCAAAGGAAAACAGAGAAAATGGGATTTTTATAATTGCGTAAAATCTGTTTATCTTAGTCCATTGGATGACACCGGGCGCCCACCCTTAACGCTCTAGTTTCTCCTACTGTTTTACATGTAGTCTTGTTGTTAAGAGAATGTTGTTGTTTGTTAATTTTATTCTCTTTTCCTGTTTCTCTCTATCTCCGCTTTCTGTTGGCTTGGTTAAACATAAACTGAGGCTGGACAGGAGGTGGGCTATAGAGGGGAAGAAGCTAGGGCTTAATTAAACAGAAGAGTAAAGTGCCAGTTTGCCCTGTCTCTACTCTATACCTCAATGTCCCCGGTGTCCCCCAATGGACTAAGAGAAACATATTTTACGCAATTTTATTGAGACACTGACACATAGTCTGCAGAAATACTTCAAAGGAAGTTACCAAAAGGTTTGAAGTGAAATCTTCATCTAACAATCAAAACTTTAGAATAAACAATTTTATGACCTCCATTTGACCAATTGTATATATCTAGTTCAATGTTCTTGTAACTATCAGTA
This sequence comes from Mixophyes fleayi, assembly GCF_038048845.1. NCBI lineage: Eukaryota > Metazoa > Chordata > Amphibia > Anura > Limnodynastidae > Mixophyes > Mixophyes fleayi. The sequence continues at coordinate 230,956,128 of NC_134403.1, forward strand.
CATTGGTAGAACATCGAGAAAATTAAGGGAAAAGTGGAGCGAACACCTCCGAAACATAAAAAGGTACGAACTCCATTCTCTGTCAGAATATACATAACAGCGACATAAGAGATATAAAGTTCTTTTGTGGCTTACAAAAAAATAATAGGGATTGGAGAAAGAAAAGTTCAAATATTGAACTAGCTCAGGCAGAGATGAAACTTATTTTTTCTATGGACATTTTATCCCTAAAAGGTCTCAACAATGATTTTGAGACTAAATGGATTTTGATGTGATATCTATAATGCATTAGAAACGGGTAAACAATATTTTACAATAGGTTGTTTATGTCTTTGTTTAGCCCCCTTATTTATATATGTGCAGCATGTAGAAAATGTAAGTTGTGAGTCATCTCTTGACCTTTCTAATTTGACATCATGCACGCTATGTATAATCCATGATTGTCTTATTTTTTAATTTATTATCTGCTTGATGTATGTTATTTTTTATTTATTTTCATTTTATTAACTGTTTGATGTATGTAATTTTTTGGCAAGTCTATGTTTCTAGATATGTATTATGTGCAAAGCAATAGGAATGGTGACCCACGCTGTGATGAGGTTTAATGGCCCTTTAAGTTTTGTAGGTTTTTAAACCGGAAGGCTAATATTGTATGAACACACATTTATCTTATAAACCATTCAGACATATATATGTGAACAACGTGTATATCATGTTCATTTTACAGGTTTTAAGTTCTTAAGGTTACAATTTCATGCACTATACAGTTTTTTAGGCATATGCATGATACAATGGCTAATTGCAGTGGGTCATATATTTCAAAGTATCCATCTTATGAACAGTCTCTTTGATGGATGTTCTTTGAACACCCTATGTCTAGATTCTTATTATGGAGCACTACCATGTAATGTTATGCACTTTCGGTTGCAGTGCATATATTCTTTGGATCATATACATAATGAATAGTTTTCCCGACAGATGGTCTTTTTTATTGTTTCACTCATTATATTTTTAGATATATATTTTGGAGCGTTATTGTGTTCATTCATGCTGAGAGGAACACAGATGACGAATTGATTATGCAGGGATGATTGGTTAATGGTCTCTTAAATAAGGGAAGGTTAAATAGTCCCATGAGCCTTGAAAAAGATTACTAGGTAATTGAAACGCGTTGGCAGTCGGGACTACACACCTGATGCATTGAGGCTATCCTATTCCCTGCCTTTCGTGTGTGTGGAGATAGCCGGCTCTCCGAAACTATGTTTTACATGCGCTTTTTCAGCTGAGTCAGGGTAAGGGGTCATCCATTGCACAGGACGTGCAGGAAGTTTTATCTATTTATCTGTTTGTTCTTATTTATTTTAATATGGGATGTTTTGTGTTAGTGTGTCAATGAAATTGTTATTAGGATGACACACTATTAGGGTTTTTCATTCCACATATGCCTGAGTGGAGATCGTCTAATTGAAAACATCCTGAGCCAATGAAAAGAGCGAATTGTAAGGAAACTTCTCACAGGTTGTTGATCCGTTTTCTACACTCTGGAGCCCACCTGGTTCATTATATGAAAGTTGTGTCTACAGAAAGAATTCATTGTAGAGAAATCTATTCCCGATATTACGTGCATTCACCTTCTTGTAAGTGGATACTCTTGAGGGGTCTTTTCCATTTGGGTGGTGGACAACACACTGTTTTTTTTTGGTGCTTTATGTCAAATAAGACACTTTAACTTTTTTCATATAATACCAGTCTGCACTATGATTTGCACTCCTGATCCATCTTATACATCGCTGTTGAAAGAGAAAGAGAAGATAAAAATAATCTCTGAACACATATTGGGAATCGTGCATGTATCGTCGTATGGAAAATTTCATTAAGAGGAAAACACCATTTATTTGATTTGACTTGTGTGTATCGGCATATGGGGAACTTTACGAAGAGGAAATATATACGCATCAAACATCCCTACCCCAGGGAGGTATTGGGTTAATATTCTGAGTGGTTAAGTCCTTGCATGTACTGAATATTGTGGAGCGCCGTTCCTATATATATTTATTATAATTTTTTATAGATTCTAGCTGTCATATTGTAGAATGTACTAAATAAATAACTAGAATATGATTGGTTGCTTTAGGCAACATCTCCACTTTTTTAAACCTGCAGTTTAGTAAATATACCCCTTTTGTCTTTTTTACAGTTTCGACTCTCAAGAATTACAGTTGTTGAGAGAACACAAGATGTGTTTTCTGTAATGATTATGTGAAGATACTGTTTTTATCTGGTCCAATTATACCCACTTTGCGCTGGCTGTCCACCCTGGGGTGTTTTACTGCAGTTATCAAGTACAGTACTTTTATTATTATTATACAGAACACCAGAATAAAAATAAATTTTAAACAAATTTAAAAGACACCCTGTCCATTACTCCTCTAGCCCAGAGGACTGCAATCACTTTTACTCCAGGATCCTTAAGTCTTGGCCACTTGGCCCAATTTTCTAACCTCTTTCAGTGTGTTAGAAATCGCATACATATATTCAGCAGGTCCACCGAGCTATCAGACCCATGGAGTGATTCACTGAGGAAGTGTGAGTGACTACTTGTCTAGCTGAAGCCAAAAATTCCAAAGATGGGTTCTCCAACACAATAACCTCTGTACTCTGTTCTTTTCTCTCCACTCTGAACAAAGGCTGGTTTCCTTCTTTAGACATGGTTAGATTTTCCACGATCTTGGGACTAGCCCATAGGTGGACTTAGATATATCACTCCTCAGAGATTTGCCAGCTGTCCTAAGGGGCATTTACATGGCTGTACCTTCTCATTACAGACCCTAGCACCCTGCTAGTTTGACTCCAAGGTGTCTAGCTATCCACATCCTGAGACAGTGGAGACATACTCAGGTTAATTAAGGGGCTAGGCCAGGATGATGCAGTGATATGCACATTACAAGCTTTCACTCTGAATCAATTTGTCCCAGGTCTGGAATTCTGCTTTTAAAAACCATTAGATTTCCCTAAGTCCCAGAACTAGCCCATGGGTGGGCTTAAATTTGTCACCCCTCAGGGAGTGGCAGCTTTCATAGAGGCCTGTCGATAACACCCCACACAGACCCTCCCCCTGCTGTTATGACTGTGGGCTGTCTAGGTGGTTACAGCATTTCGCGAGAGTCTCACAGACTCCCGGGAGAGTGTGGAAATCTCCCGGATCTGCTCACTTCCTAGTGAAGTGGGCAGAATTAGGTCCAAAACGCTGCGATTCACTGGGAATCGCGACGTTTGACCCCGCCCCCTGCTGTAAAATGCAGCATTTGCGTCATTACGTCACAGGACGGGTCCAAAATGACGCAAATTTAGGAGCCCCGCCCCCATCATGCCCACCTCCCCCGGCAGGCTCCCGGTAGCCAACTTTCAAAAGTTGGTAAGTATGAGCTAACTAAGGGGCTGGGTCCTGGGGACTTCCTGCCTCAGTGGTGGGACAGGATATTGCAGCCTTTTCAGGTAATGTGAGGGGGGGCCCTCCCGATATTTACTCAGAAGCCTTCTGGAAACACAATAACAATGTAAACCACCACACCGCTCCCTACAAGATAAACTATATATAGTTTCTACACTATGATGCATGCAATACAGTAAATGAGTAAGAACACATTTGTCCTATTAAAACTCATTTTATATTGGCATTTGCAAGGCATTGTTCTAGGAATTTGCCTTAGGCTAGGTACACACGACAGGCTCTTCAGCCGATTATTGGGCCAATCAGACGATAAACGACTGAATGGGCCGATATCACAGTAGTGTGTATGCTCCAGCGATGAATGAGGAATGTTCCAAAGCACAGATCATCGTTTGATGTGACTGTTCAATATAACTAAAAATCTTGTTCAGCTATGGAACGACACTCTTCCAGTCCTGCAGTGTGTATTCACTTACATCTATCTGCCCAGAGAGAGAGAGTTAGCAACCTGTTACTGTGTCTGTGTTGCTAATTCACTGCTGAGTCCTTCAGCTACATAGTGCTAAATACTGGCAAAGAACATCAGCTGCTGTCCTGGTGAATAAATATAGAGTGTTGTAGGTGCAATAATTCGTCCATTCGTTCTGAGACTGAATATTTTGTTTCAGAGTCACAGAAGCTAACAAAATTTATAAAGACATTGTGGAAAAGTAATAGTTTATTTTGTTCGAATTGTGCAGGCAGTTCTTGATAGTATATTGAGTCACAATTGTGCCGCCAGTATTAAATAGATGTTGCTCACTATTGAGTGTGTACTGTCTCATTGTCTTATAGATTTGAGTTTTTCACAGTCAAAAAGAAGAGAATATAGACACCAGAGTTTACATTTTGTATTTGACACTGGAATCAGATGAAAGCATACTTGGTATTCTGCTCAAATAAATAACGTCAAATCTTTGTAATGTTCATTTAATTGTCAGTGGTAGAATAATTGAAGGTTTGCAAGTACTGGTTTTCCTGTACTAAATATAGCCCCAGAGTGTAGCAGAGATCCTAAATTCCAATCTCAAGTCACTAGTTCTTTAAGCCTAGTTTAAATGAGTAGTGCAATTTGTATAGTTGTTACTCACAGACCACCAGCTTATCAGAGCTCCTCAGTTCTCTCATATAAAAAAGAGAAAGTAGGTGTCTCAATCTGAATATTTCATTACTGTTGAGGCTTAGCAAATGATGGTATTGACTGCCATGTCCTCAATGATAGTATATCTCCTGCAGTTTCTGTGAAATGCTTGCGGAGATGAGAATGAGACTGATGGATGTTTCAGGCTAATTTGCCAGACACCAGAGTTGTTTAGTTCCTGATGTTCCATAGAACTGCCTGTTACTATGTTACATCAAGTTTGCAGTGAGTGATAGGTGTACTTGGGCGGCATAGGGCATTATATGGGGGGTGCTTAAAGCAAAGTATGTTTAAATTTAAAGTCAAATATTACTTTGGAGACTGTTTACATTTCAATTAATCTGATGCGATTTGCGATGCAGTGCCAGCTTCCAGGTTCAGCACTGGTTAAAATAAACAGAACAGATGGTTTAAAAGGCCCTGCTTGCCACAGCTCTTTGCTTATTATAACTAAGGGTGTGCACCGGCCACTTTTGGTGTTTTGGGTTTTGGGTTCTGATTAGCTTGAGGTTTTGGGTTCTGATTTGTTTTGCCAAAACACCCCACGAAAGGTTTTGGTTCTGATTTTGGGTTTTGGGTTCTGATTTTTTTTAAAAAAAAGCATAAAAAGTGCTAAAATCCATATTTCGGGTTTTTTTTTCACTCCTACACTATTATTAACCTCAATAACATTGATTTCCACTAATTTCCAGTCTATTGTGAACACCTCACACCTCACAATATTGTTTTTAGTCCAAAAGGTTACACCAAGGTAGCTGGATGTCTAAGCTAAGCGACACAAGTGGGCGGCACAAACACGTGGCCCATCGTAGGTGGCTGTGTAGGCTTGAATGGCTTTTTTGCTGCTCCTCCATCCTCTGCAGCATATAGAGGGTGGAGTTCAAGCACGTCACTACCTCTTGTTTTAGTTGATGGCAGGGCATGTTCATACTTTTTTGATGTAGCAGGAACAGTGAACGTAGTTTAATATCTGATACTAATATTTCTGCACTGCAGGAACAGTGAACGTAGTTTAATATCTGATACTAATATTTCTGGACTGCCTATTGAAGTGGAATCTCGACGGGATTTGGTATCGGGGACACAATACCTCCATCAACCGTCTAAATTCCACTGCACAGTAGGCGGACTCCAGACGCACGTCTAACACCAACATAGCTGTTACGGCAGCAGTTATCTGCTTTGCCATAGGATGGCTATATAGGAGTGGCACTGCAGTGGCAGACAGGATGGCAGTTTGAAAAACTAGGCCCCAAAGAGCACATAATGCCAAAAAAAGAGTTGCAAGATGGAATTGTCCTTGGGAATGATGTTGTTGAAATAGGACATGCACACTTTAACAAACCAATCATTTCAGCGACAGGGCCTACAAAACTGTGGCTGAAATGATTGGTTTGTTTGTGCCCCCACACAATAAAAGCTATTCATCTCTCCCTGTACAAACTAAACTGGCTCTACTGAGGCAAGATGTCGTCCTCATCCTCATCCTCTGATTCCTCGCCCCCTTCAGTGTGTACTTCCTCATCCTCACACATTATCAATTCGTCCCCGCTGGACTCCACAACCACAGGTCCCTCTGTAGTCTCTGGAGGCCAGTGCTGTTCTTGATTGAGGAATTGATAATTCATTTTTATGAACATCGTTTTTTCAACGTTTTGCGGAAGCAACCTCCTTCGTCGCTCACTGACCAGGTTCCCCGCTGCACTAAAAACTCTTTTCGAGTACACACTGGAGGGGGGACAACTCAGGTAAAATATAGCCAGTTTGTACAGGGGCTTCCAAACTGCCTTTTTTTCCTGCCAGTAAAAATAAGGACTGTCTGACATGTCTACTTGGATGGTGTCAGCAAAGTAATCCACCACCATTTTTTCAATAGTGACAGCATTCAATGCAGTGACAGTAGACATGTCTGCAATGGTTGGCAGGTCCTTCAGTCCGGACCAGATGTTCTCAGCATCCCCGCCAGCGGGTCTTTTAGAAAAACTGAGCTTGGGGATTTGTGATGCCATCTCTTTAGAAGGCAGAGTTGTTTGCTGTGTTGTTGATGACAGCTTAAGTCTTTTAAATTTTTTAGAGGGGTGGGGAGGAGGAGGGCTTAGATCCTTGGGTGAAGCTGAACCACTTGTCATGAACACGGGCCAGGGCCGAAGCCGTTCCTTGTCACTCCATGTCGTAAATGGCATATTGGCAAGTTTACATTTCTCCTCAGATGATTTGAATTTTCTTTTTTTTACTAATTGTAGTGAACTTTGGCTTTTTGGATTTTACATGCCCTCTACTAGGAGATTGGGCATCGCCTTTGGCAGACGACGTTGATGGCATTTCATCGTCTATGTCATGACTAGTGGCAGCAGCTTCAGCATTAGGAGGAAGTGGGTCTTGATTTTTCCCTACTTTATCCTCCAAATTTTTGTACTCCATTATATGCAGCACAAGAGAGCATACCCCTAAACCACACACACTTTGGGACTGCAGAAACAGTGAACGTAGTAATATAGATTGCAGTACCTATTTTTTGGGACTGCAGAAACAGTGAACGTTGTAATATAGATTGCAGTTCCTATTTTTTGGGACTGCAGAAACAGTGAACGTAGTAATATAGATTGCAGTTCCTATTTTTTGGGACTGCAGAAACAGTGAACGTAGTAATATAGATTGCAGTTCCTATTTTTTGGGACTGCAGAAACAGTGAACGTTGTAATATAGATTGCAGTTCCTATTTTTTGGGACTGCAGAAACAGTGAACGTAGTAATATAGATTGCAGTTCCTATTTTTTGGGACTGCAGAAACAGTGAACGTTGTAATATAGATTGCAGTACCTATTTTTTGGGACTGCAGAAACAGTGAACGTAGTAATATAGATTGCAGTACCTATTTTTTGGGACTGCAAGAATATATTGCTCTAGAATATTTTTTATACTTTTTAAAAAAAAAAATTATATTTTTTTTAAATTATTTTAAGATTTTTTTATAATTATAAAATTACTATGGACTTAGTAGAAAAAAAACACAGGACAAAAGCACCACTGGACTCAGCAGGACAGACACTGGCCAAAGCACCACTGGAATCAGCAGGACAGAGCACTGGACAAAGTACTACTGGACTCAGCTATACAGAGCACTGGACAAAGCACCACTTGACTAAACTAATCAGCAGGACAGAGCACAGGATCTCAACAACCTCCCTCTTCAGTGATCGCAGGGAGAATGAAGATGGCGGCCAGCCACGAGCGGGGCATTTATGACATCCGAGTCTCGCGAGATCCGACGCGAGACTTGGATGTCATAGCCTCGTTTTGGATTCCTTTGGCGCCCGGAAGTACCCGAGCAGTGCTCGGATCCCTGATCTCTCTCTCTCCCTCCCTCCTCTCCAGGGTGTCCGCCTGCCTCTCTGCCATCTCCTCCTGGATGTCCTCTAAATTTCTCAAACTTAATCTTGCGAAAACCGAACTTATTGTCTTTCCTCCCGCTCATTCCCCCTGCCCTTCCGACCTCTCTATCACTGTACTCAACTCCTCTCTTTCCCCTGTTCCACAACTTCGCTGCCTCGGTGTCATCCTCGACTCCTCTCTCTCCTTTGCCCCTCACATTCTCTCTCTTGCTAAATCTTGCCGCTTCCAGCTCCCCAACATCGCACGCATTCGGCCCTTCCTCTCCCAAGATGCCACTAAAGCTCTTGTCCACTCTCTTATTATCTCCCGCTTAGACTACTGCAACCTCCTCCTTACTGGCCTCCCCCACTCTCACCTCGCTCCCCTTCGCTCCGTACTCAATGCTGCCGCTCGGCTCATTTTCCTCTCTCACCACTCCTCCTCTGTCTCCCCCCTCTACCAATCCCTTCAATGGCTCCCCTTCCCCTACAGAATCGTATTCAAGCTCCTTACACTTACCTTCAAGGCCCTCTCCAACTTCACTACTCCCTACATCTCCAGCCTCATCTCCATTCATGCTCCATCCCGCCCTCTGCGTTCTGCCAATGACCGACGCCTCTCTTCCCCCCTGGTCATCTCCTCCCATGCTCGCATCCAAGACTTCTCCCGTGCTGCCCCCCTCCACTGGAACCAGCTCCCCCGCTCCATCAGAACTTCACCCAACTTGTCCAGCTTCAAACGGGCCTTAAAAACCCACCTCTTCCTTATAGCCTTCCAGTCCCCCACTTAACTGCCCTCCCTCCAGTCTCCCACCTACCTCCCTCCTCGTCGCTCTCCTCTCCCCCCTCTCCGTCCTTGCCTCTGCTCTCCCCCTTTCCTCCTCCTACCCTTGCGTCTCTGTCCGTCCTACCCTCCCCTTAGATTGTACGCTCCTTGGAGCAGGGCCTCCTCTCCTCCTGTTCTCCTCCACCTTAACTCTGCTCTCCGGCTCCTTGTCTCTTCTGTGAGGCCCTTCTACCCCTCTCTCTACCCCCGGGGCCTCTCACGTTTCATCTAGCTGTACTTTGAGCTTCCGAGTTACTGTGCTTTTTGTTAACTGTTCCGTGCTGTCTCACCCTGTACCGTGTTTCTGTCTGTCCGTGTACGGCGCTACGGATACCTAGTGGCGCCCTATAAATAAATACTAATAATAATAATAATAATCCGCACTGTTCGGGTGGGCTCGGATTACCGAAATCTGAGCCCGCTCATCTTTAATTATAACAAGGTGGTTAATCAGTGTGATAGGAATGAATTAATGCAATACTGTGCTGTCATTTACTAAACGACTACACTGTGTTTGAGCCAGATGAAGAGCACTGAAGATAAATCGTGTATAGTGTGTACACATGAATCAGAAAAATGATTGAAAATTCATTCATTCGTAAAATTGTTAGTGATAACAAAATGAGTCGAAAGTTTTCGTTGTGTATACCCAGCCTTAGTGTGGGTGTATTGCAGGGTGTAGCCAGATATTTCTGTGAGACATTTCCATTATATTAACAAACGCAGAAATACAGCTAAACAAGGCCATGAGACCCTTGGTGCGGTGTACATTCATGCAGGAATTTGGTGGACAATGTAATATAATCCTTCTGCCTGGGCTGAGACAATGGACTAATTTGCATGTGAACACAAGTTTACAAAGACTAAGGCTAGGTACACACTGAAGAATTTTCCGACCTACCTTTTATTTTAAACAGTTGCACCTGCGACTGAAGGTCCGATCAGTCTGGCGATTCATGCATACACACTGACACGAATTACCTTCAGATCTGTGCTCTTCATCTGGTCCTCTAGTCTTCAGAGAATGACAGTACAATATTCATTCATTCATTCATTCTTGTCACATTGTCCCACCGAATAAAAAGCCTTGTTATAGCTATACACATGTCCTAACAAATTTCGTTAGCTTCTGTTACTCTGAAACCAAACATTCTGTCTCAGAACGAACAAATGAGTTTTTCCTTCTACAGCACTCTCTACATTTATGCCCTGGGACATTCATCGCTAGCATCTGCTGAAAAGAACACGACTCTGTAAACTCTATGGAGATTGTGAGCATGAGTGCATACACACTACATGAACGGTGTGTGATTGGTCAGAAAATATTAAACAGTAGGACCAACCAAATGAAACGATGATCGACACTTTGGAACGACTTTAGATCATCGTGTCACTATACACTCTCACACGATATCTGACCTAATGGTCGGATGTCGGCTGATTGGAGGTTTTCCGTGCAATCATTGGGCCAGTGTGTGCCTAGCCATACTCTTTCAGACATGTCGGAACCTAAAAATACTATATATGCCACTTTACAACCTATACATAATAAACACATGATGTAAAAACATAATTGTGAAATAAGGAGAACCATAGGGCTAGAAAGTACATTACTTTATAGTCCACGTTTATGAGAAATGGGATGCAGACTGGTTGAGGTGAAACTAACACCTCATTTTGGCACAGTTGGCAATGCAGCCATGATGTTGTAGGAACAAGATCAGCTATTGTCATACTCTTAGCCATGTTTTCTGACTTTCCTATGGCAAGAATGTTGACTAAATATGGCTCATGGGTTATTCCACCTTTTAGTGAGTGGCCATAAGGACCACCAATACCTTGTGACATTTTTTGAGGAGGCCAAATGGAATGCAGGTAAATTGGAAGTGATAATTATGAATAAAAAACCTGAGGAATTAATTATGTTGTACTGCAATAGGAATGTGGAAATGAGCATCCTGCAAGTCTTTTGAAGTTAGGAAATCTCCCTTTCCTATCGCATTGAGAATGAAGGTCACTAACTCAATTTTGAAATGTGTTGCATATACAAACTGAATGAGTCTTTTAAAGACAAAAAGCAAAGTCCATTCAAATGGAAGCAAGGCCAGGCGATTTCTTTGATTACAGATCTGCAGCCCATGAACGCAGCCAAAGTGCCCTTCTTGCCACTACTTCTGAAACCATATTTCTACAAGAGATGATGATGGCATCCAGAGTAGCTACACATATGAATTCAATACTTTTTTGCATAACTTTAACAAACTTCAGTCACTACTAATTTTCCTTTCAATATCTGTATGCAGGATATTAGCACACAATTTGAGTACTCCAGTCATGCTGGATATAAGTATAATGTCTGAAGAAACGTGTTGTTTTTTTTAAAAAAATAGTATTCCATTTTTCTATCTAGGATTTGTGAGGATACTGGATCTTTAGAACAGAAGTTTACTAGGTTGCCCTGCCCTCTTAAGTTCAGAAATCATACAGGCAAAAAAAGAGAATGGAAGATACAATGCTATCTTTACTTTTTTTACAGTAACACAGCAGAGCATAAAACTGGACACTTTTAAACAATAGGTCAGCGTATCACCAGTGTCAATAGGAGTCCCAGCAATGTTCCCCACCCACTTTAGTCATGCAACATTTGATCAGGTAAGAGTCTGTCAAAAGGAGGTTAATGGAGTCCTGCTATCTTGCTGTTCCCGGCTTGGCCAACTCTCCACCAGTGTGGTGGGGCTCCAGATATCAGACTCCCCACTCCTGTGGGCGCACCAATTTAGCCAAAACCTATCAAGTATCTCCCGATGGAGTGAGGTGATGACAGTTCACCATATGGAGCAACAGCCTCCTATTCAAGACACAGGACGGCGATGTCTGCTGGTAGACCAAAAATCCCCCAGGTCTCTCCTTCTTAAACATTGGTGGGTGCAGGACCAGGGGGTTAGAGTGGAGATGCATTGAATCCCCTGCTGTGTCCCTGCCACAATGTCTGGACCAATGGGTAATCCTTGGCTTTCCCCACCTCCAGAGCTTAGATAGCACCCAGTCCCTCCTGAAATTATCCTCTTCCACGCTTTTGGTACGTGTCCATCCTTCTTACTCCTTCATGTGTCTGCAATAAGCCCTCCCCCTACCCAACGGGCAAAATTTAAGAACTGGTCCTGGGGTGACAGTCCATGTAACCCTGCAAATTGTTGTGCTGGTGGGAGATGTTATCTTGGCAGTGTGGCCTGGTCTTGTCACAGGGTTCTTTTAAAGGACTTCTAATAAAATAATGGTTCCTGGTGAGAGAAATGCTATAGCAGAATCATTTTTGAACACTAAGCTCCATTTAGAGAAATCCTCATTCTGAAAGGGATAAATGCCATTAAGTTAATGTTTATCCAACCATTGCCATTCTTTGTAAACAAGATCTTTAAGAACTTGGTGTGTATATAAAAAAACATCTGGTCTTTGATGTTGAAAAAGAGAATCTTCAAGGGTATGGCTTATTGTCCATTCCCATGGACTTTTTAATATGTTTAAAAGGTAAAAGAGGATCTAGGTCTAGGATCCTCCTTAGCCTCTTTTGATTCACTACCGAAATCGGCGACTTTGCAGATTAAATTTAAAGTGGCGATGGACTTAGATTCCAAATCCACCACAGAATTAATTAAATGGTCCAGGCCATACTGGTAAAAAATATATATATATACTATAACTATACTAAAATGGTTTAAGTAAAACTAGTATGCCTTAATCTATGGTCTTTATAGATAAGTTCACAGTTTGACATTTTTTCATCCATTCACTGTGAGATTTTTACCAGCTTTATTAGTGGAGTTTATTTCATCTTCTCTTGACAGATATATTTTTATTGATGGTTTGCTGCCTGTCATATATTTTCTAATGTCTTTATAGAGCATTCTCTTATAATATGTTTACGTTTAATATATTACATTACATACATGTACATTATTTTAAATTTGCATTTGAGAGAGTATATGTATTGTGTTCTATTGTCAAACATTCATATAGACAGAATGTTGCGCTTTTAAGACCTTTAGGTATCAGTTTAAGAGTGAGCACCTTAAAACTTGTATTCTATGAATTAAATGTCTTTGCGTAAGTTTCCCAGTTATCCTATTGTATCACTGACAATACTTGGTTGGGTTTTTTTGTTTCTTTTTTAAGGGATCTCTTGAAAGTTTAATGCATATCTTGAATAATACAACCCCACACTACATTCGCTGTATTAAGCCCAACATGGACTGCCAAGCAATGGTTTTCAGGAAGGATGAGGTAAATCTTGCTGCTAATTTAAATTTACATGTTAGGTGCTAAATTCTCTCTGTCATTCTGTTGTAATGTGTTGTTTGTCCTGGTATTGTACGAAAGAGTGAAACATCAGGTTTAATAAAATAAGATTGTGTTAGTATAGTTACTGTATCAGTTTCATTTGTTGATTTTGCAGGTGCTTAGCCAGCTAGAAGCATGCGGTATAGTAGAAACCATTAACATAAGTGCAGCAGGCTTTCCTATGAGGTAAGTGGCAATATTTTCAAGATTTTTTTTAAGAGGCTAGTAGCAGCAGAGGGCCATAGAGCCGAGGGTTGAAGTCAATGTTGTAGCAGAGTGTCCGTGCCAACAATGGACACTAGAGCAATGAGGAAGGTGGTGGGCAACCGAGATATGTAGTTTAACAGCACCAGCGTTGGTGTGCAGTTTATTGCTAGAAAAATCTCTAATCTTGACTTGTCATGAAAACTCTGTACAATACTCCTTATACTATTAAATTCTAGTATATGAATCCAGATGGAAATGTTTTTCCTCTATAGTTAATATGAAGTTATTTATTGAAAACACATTTAACAGCACTGCCCCGTGCTTACAGCTATGCAATACTCTTTTTGGAAGGCCACTTAATGTATATAAGCTAAAGAGATTTCTGTGGCTTACTTTCAATAAAATGTCATATTGATCAACACACTATATAAATAGTAGAGATGTGCGCAGAACCCCATATTTTGGTTCTAAAACCATCTTTGTGATTTGGTTTTGGCCAAACAACTTCATGTGTTTTGGTTTTGGATTTGGATTTAATTAAAAAATCTGAAAATAGTTAAAATCGTGATTTTGAGCTGTTTTTGATCCTACATTACTATTTATAGCATTAACATTGATTTATAGTATATTTTCTAATGACCACTTCACATCTGCCACCCAAAAACTGAAATGATTTGAGAAAAAAAAATCTCTTTGTTTTAAAATCAAAGTGAAGGCAATTGTGTGAGAGGCAGTATCAGATCTGTACTAGTAAGTTGCCAAAAGAGTGTGCTGTGTTTGATGGAATAATCCACATAAAACAAAGCATTTTCTTTAAGGAACCAATTGTATTCATTTGATTTATATTGTAGAACAGTGTCTACATTGTAAGATAACATTTCCTCCTTTCCCTATCTTATTGGGCATTCACGTTGTGTGGTGGCAGCTACAAGTAACTCTAATTTCAAGTAGCTTTACTCCTATTGTTAACCATAGATCAGGAGTATCACAGAACTAGTACTGGCAGTATTAACACTTTAATACTTTTTCAACCGCTCTGAGTAAAATAGGTCATATTGGAAAAAGTGTAAGAAAGGGTGGTCCAAATCCAAACAGCGTTTGTCAATCTCAAAGAAAACATCAATTCTTGATGTAAGTAGGAGGGGAAAAGCTACTGATGAATGTGGTCATTTGACATAAAAAATGAAAATAGCTAACCCAGATAACATTTGCCAAGGCATCTATAGCCCTTGAGACGCCACAGTAGAGATGGGCACCTCCTTCCATTATATATATATATATATATATATATATATATATATATATATATATATATATATATATATATATATATCTATCTATCTATCTTGGCAAATGTTATCTGGGTTGGGCTTAAAATATTTACACTTGCAAGAGGTGGACATTTTGGTTTTTTTTGCCCAGGCATGAGAGAGAGAGACAGAGAGATAGAGACACATAGAGGGAGATCGATAGATAGATAGATAGATAGATATACAAAGTTCGTAGTGCTTTACAGTTAGAAGCAAACAGCAATAAAACAATACTCTGTAATACAGACAGACAGAGAGGTAGGATGGTCCTGTGTGCAAGCTTCCAATCTCCCTGTTACGTTATTTGCAGTTCATTCAAGTAGTTTATCAAAAGGTGGAAACTAATGTGTAGTAACAAGCAGTCCAACATCAGCTAGCAGCAGAAGAGATAGACACCTCATGTAATCTTGAACTAGATTAGAGCTCCTTATTGTATTCTAGTTATCACCTCATGCAGACTTCACTGGCAACACTTTCATCATCAACCTCCTCATTATTAGTATGTAGTCCTACATCCAATTTTCACATTCAAACTGGCTCCCCTAATGCATCCATGACTCCCAAGAGGCATCCTTTTACACTACAGCTTCTGCCGCCTGCCAGGGGTGATACTTCTATAAAGAAGGGGAGCAAAAGAGTAAGCATAGTTTTAAACAACAATTGTCTATGGAGCAAGCGTTTTCAAGAGGAACTAAGTATGACAATTAGCATCCTGTTGCATAGCTGATCACTAAAGCCATGACAGCTATGTTAGCATTGGATGTGCATACTATCGAATTCCATCTCTATTTCATCTCTCCTAAACAGCAATTCCTCAGCTGTACCGGGAGGTTAAAAAAAAAGTAATTCAGTCTCTAGCAAATGCCATTGTACCGACTATCCACTTAACTGCGGATCTATGGACAAGCACTATTGGTCAAACAAAAGACTACATGACAGCCCACTTGGTAGGTGTATAATAATTATCAAATTTAATTTACATAGCACCAGCAAATTCTGTAGTGCTTTCCAATTGGAAACAAACAGTAATACAACAATAATGGATAATACAGATAGACAGAGAAGTAGGAGGGCCCTGCCCGCAAGCTATCGCCATCAGCAACAGCAGCGTCGGTAGCTTCATCACCCTCCTCATCCTTTCAACATAGTGTGGCAGGTCATTCACAGGCAAGCTACTCTATATATTGCTGGTTTCACTAAGAAACATACTTTTGTTAATTTGTTGGAAAAACTCAGGAATGTCAAATCAAAATGGCTCACCCTGCTAAGACTCTCCTCAGGATTCCTCATTGCCGATAAGCGAACATTGTTTGTGCATTATGACCGGGTGAATTTCAACACATACCATGCTTTGCACACATTATAAAACTAGTTGTGCAGCATTTGTTTAAAAATGACAGGTTAGTGCAGGAGAGGTTGTCTGTGGCCTGCAAAATATCTGCCCATTTTCGACATTGTAATGTAAGTGTATTGCCTGCAGCAGTAGTAGTGCCTGTAGCATCATCATCATCATCATCCTCCTTATCCCTTCAGCATAGTAGAGCTAGCGCACAGTGCCACGTCATTCGTAGCACCCTGTTTTTTGTCCACTAAAAAGTTCAAATGTCGCTGATCCTGCCCCTCACACAATTGCTTTCGTATTTAAACACTTGGAATTTTAGAAGGAAAAAAAATTACGTTTTGCTTCGATTTCAGATCCCAATTTTACATGACTCACTCTGTTTCACTCTGTACCCTACCATTCAGATCTATCAGATTTCTATGAATCCGAACCGCTCATTGCTAATAAATATTATGCCACTGTATACAGCAGTGATGTACAGTATACTGTACTAGGTTTTAATTAAATTCCCACATTTTAACAAGAAATATGTGAAATATGCATTAATATTTTAACATAGTGATATGAGAAAAGAATCATCAGCTAGATCCTACGAGCACCACACAGAGCGTAGTCTGATACATTATTTGCCCAGTTCAACATCATTAATATAATTTAAAAGTTGACTAAACCTATATGAAAATTTCTCTTTTGAAAAGCCTAACTGGATGTGATGCCATGGGACAAATTGCACAGGTTTCCCACTGTATTTAGTGGGCAATAAGCTAGTAAAGAGTTTTAAGATGAGGGATATATACATAATGGGAGATTTTGTGCATATAATCCACAAAATTACTCTGCGCATCAACGTTGAATTCATGTTCGAGCACAAAGGACACTTGTTGCAGCCAATTCAATTTCAGGGAAGGAGCAGGGAAGAGGCGTTTGGACGTAGTCTGTGTACAGTAAGAGCGTGCCAAACTCGAGCGCACACAGCCACGTCCGATCCAAGATCTGGGCATCTCATCTACTAGCTTTCAGCCGTACGTCTTGCTCCAGCTACAGGGCTAGTCTAAGTTCTGATTACTAGTGATGACGGTAGTATATGCATTCTATAACAGGTGTATGCAATCAGTATCAACTGTAAACATTTATATATATATACATATATATATATATATATATTCCATAGACAAAAAACCTTACGGTTTAACATGTCTGATTAAGGTTCCTTACACTTACCATTTAGAATGTAAGAAAACTTGTGCTGTGGTTAGCTGCAGATTCATTTTATCAGACCTTCAGTTGCATAGACTGCATGTGTGTATTCCAGTGAACACACAAATCTGGGAATTAGCAGCTCCACCCTTTTGTGAATGACAGCAATCTCACTCCATGATAGTGCTGAATCTGCAGCTAACCACAGGATGTGATGGCATACTATGTCTGTATTGTTCAAGGAACACGTCCATTAAGGCTTCTGCCTTAATTGTCATAATTTCATTGCTTTTTGGAGTTTGAGTTTAAGAGTTTCATTAGTTTTCTTACATTCTAGATGGTGTGTAAGTGTAAGGAACCTTAATCGGACATGTTAAACCGTAAGGTTTTTTGTCTATGGAATTTCATAGCTTTTTGTAAAGTTAAAATATTTAGGATATCAAATTCAGAAACATGAACTCATAAAGAATCACTTGGTCCATCTAGTTTACAATATTTTTTTAATCCCTAATAAAGAAGCATGTTTAAATTACTTTATTATATAAACGTCCACCACCTCTGTTGGATGCCTATCACACCTATTCACTACCGTTTTGGTAAAGTCATTTTTCCTCAGATTTCCTCTAAACCTAACACCCTCCATTTCCAGTGCTTGTCGTTTTCTCACACATACCCACTGCCCACCAGCTGTGTGATAGCATTCACACATGCCACCGCCAAGTGCACCAGCTTTTTCCTCACGTAACCTCCTGTGTACCAGCCTCTCTCACATGACACCCCATTCTCACCAGCTTTTCTTTCACATGTAAACCCCCTGTACACCAGCTTTATTTTCACTTTTTAACCCCTTTGCACCAACTTTTCTTTCAGATGTCACCCCCTGAGCACCAGTTTTTGTCACACGTCACCCTATATGCCCACCAACATTTCTCACTCATGCCACCAAATATGTCCAACAGCTTTTCTTTCATATGCCACCCAATATGCCCACAAGTTTTACTCTCCCATGCTACCCTCTATGTGCCACACTGAGTGGTCTGTATGTATGTTCTCCCAGGCAGTGTATGTACGTATGTTCTGGCATGTAGTAGTGGGGTGCAGTATGCATGTATATGTTCTGGCAGGCAGTGGTGGGGTGCAGTATGTATGTTCTGGCATGCAGTGGTGGGGTACAGTATGTATGTTCTGGCACGCAGTGGTGGGGTGCAGTATGTATGTTCTGACACACAGTAGTGAGGTGCAGTATGTATGTTCTGGCACGCAATAGGGAGGTGCAGTATGTATGGTCTGGCACGCAGTATGTAGGTTCTGGCACGTAGTAGTGAGGTGGGGTATGTATGTTCTGACATGCAGTAGTGAGGTGCAGTATGTATGTTCTGGCACACAATAGTGAGGTGCAGTATGTATGTTCTGGCACGCAGTAGTGAGGTGCAGTATGTATGTTCTGTCAGGCAGTGGTGGGGTGCAGTATGTATGTATATGTTCTGGCAGGCAGTGGTGGGGTGCAGTATGTGTGTTCTGTCAGCAATAGTGCGGTGCAGTATGTATGTTCTGTCAGGCAGTGGTGTGGTGCAGTATCTATGTATATGTTCTGTAATGCAGTAGTGCCGTGCAGTATGTATGTTCTGTCAGGCAGTGGTGCGGTGCAGTATATATTGTAACAAAGGGAGGCATTTATCTGACAAGACGCAGAGAAAACATACAAGCAGAATAAAACATTTGCGCAGTTATGCACCTAGGTTGAGATTAAACCAGGTAAAAACTTATGTATAGTTTAAAGTTTTGTTAACTTACATGATTTCCTCTCAGCAAACAGACAGGGTGTGTCTGTTAGTGCAAACAGAGCCAGTGATGGGCGTTTTCTCTTAAAGAGAAGGTGGGTGTGTCACCTGTCCATCAAGCTAGGGCTGGGGGAGGAGTATCATGCATAAAAGCTTGTTTGTGTCATTTGTGCAATGAGACCACCGCTGGGGAAGCTGGCTGGTCTTGAGAGAGATTGTATATGTCTAGCTAGCGTTTAGGGTCTCCATATTTGCTGTGCAATCTGTACGGTCTCAAAACAATTACCATCCTGACAATAAAACTACATAAAAAGGAAGAAGTTGTTCGCGTGTGCTTCAGCAGTAGCGGGCTCTTGCCACAATATGTTCTGGCATGCAGTAGTGGGATGCAGTATGTATATGTTCTGTCAGGCAGTGGTGGGGTATGTATGTATATGTTCTGGCATGCAGTAGTGGGATGCAGTGTGTATGTATTGTCATTCAATGGTGGGGTACAGTATGCATGCTCTGGCAGGCAGTGGTGGGGTGCAATGTGTGTAAATGTTCTGGCAGGCAATAGAGAGGTGCAGTACTTATGTATGTTCTGTCAGGCAGTGGTGCGGAGCAGTATGTATGTTCTGTCAGGCAGAGGTGGGGTATGTATGTTCTGCCAGGCACTGCTGGGATGCAGTATGTATATGTTCTGGCAGGCAGTGGTGGGGTGCAGTATGTATGTGTGTACTGTCATGCAGTAGTGGGATGCAGTATGTATATGTTCTGGTAGGCAGTGGTGGGGTGCAGTATATATGTGTGTACTGCCAGGCAGTGGTGGGGTATGTATGTATATGTTCTTTAGTGGTATACAGTGGTATATGTCCTGGCAGTAACGAGGTGCAGTATGTATGTATGAATGTTCTGGCAGGCAGTGATAATTTATTGTGTATCAATATTAAGCTAAGTGGCTATCTTTATACCAGATACCCACTGATATCTGTAAAAACGTAAATCCAAATGCAAAGGTTATGGCGGCGGTTCCCAAACTGTGCGCCGCGGCACCCCTGGGAGCCGCGGCGCTGTCTCAGGGGTGCCGCGGGCCAGCCATTAAAAAAACAAACAGAAACACTTACCAATGCGCGCGGCATTGGGACCCAGCATCCTCCTCTCTCACGCAGCTGTCATATCAGTGACAGCTGCTGTGTGAGAGAGGAGGATGCTGGGTCGCGGCGCCGCGCAGATTGGTAAGTGTTTCTGTTTGTTTTTTTTATAGCTGGCGCACGGCAGAGGGGGCAAAGTGAGAGAGGGACAGAGAAGGACAGAGGAGAGTGACAGCGTGACAGGAGGGGGACCGAGGAGAGTGACGTGTGACAGGAGGGGGACAGAGGAGAGGAAAAACGTGACAGGAGGGGGACAGAGGAGAGTGACAGCGTGACAGGAGGGGGACAGAGGAGAGTGACAGGAGGGGGACAGAGGAGAGAGACCGCGTGACAGGAGGGGGACAGAGGAGAGAGACCGCGTGACAGGAGGGGGACAGAGGAGAGTGACTGCGTGACAGGAGGGGGACAGAGGAGAGTGACAGTGTGACAGGAGGGGGACAGAGGAGAGTGACAGCGTGACAGGAGGGGGACAGAGGAGAGTGACAGCGTGACAGGAGGGGGACAGAGGAGATTGACAGCGTGACAGGAGAGGGACAGAGGAGAGTGACAGCGTGACAGGAGGGGGGCAGAGGAGAGTGACAGCGTGACAGGAGTGGGACAGAGGAGAGTGACAGCGTGACAGGAGTGGGACAGAGGAGAGTGACAGTGTGACAGGAGGGGGACAGAGGAGAGTGGCAGGAGTGGGACAGAGGAGAGTGACCGCGTGACAGGAGGAAGACAGGGGAGATTGACAGCGTGACAGGAGTGGGACAGAGGAGAGTGACAGCGTGACAGGAGTGGGACAGAGGAGAGTGACAGCGTGACAGAAGTGGGACAGAGGAGAGTGACAGGAGGGGGACAGAGGAGAGTGACAGCGTGACAGGAGGGGGGCAGAGGAGAGTGACAGCGTGACAGGAGAGGGACAGATGAGAGTGACAGGAGGGGGACAGAGGAGAGTGACAGCGTGACAGGAGGGGGACAGAGGAGAGTGACAGCGTGACAGGAGAGGGACAGAGGAGAGTGACAGCGTGACAGGAGGGGGACAGAGGAGAGTGACAGGAGGGGGACAGAGGAGAGAGACCGCGTGACAGGAGGGGGACAGAGGAGAGAGACCGCGTGACAGGAGGGGGACAGAGGAGAGTGACTGCGTGACAGGAGGGGGACAGAGGAGAGTGACAGTGTGACAGGAGGGGGACAGAGGAGAGTGACAGCGTGACAGGAGGGGGACAGAGGAGAGTGACAGCGTGACAGGAGGGGGACAGAGGAGATTGACAGCGTGACAGGAGAGGGACAGAGGAGAGTGACAGCGTGACAGGAGGGGGGCAGAGGAGAGTGACAGCGTGACAGGAGTGGGACAGAGGAGAGTGACAGCGTGACAGGAGTGGGACAGAGGAGAGTGACAGTGTGACAGGAGGGGGACAGAGGAGAGTGGCAGGAGTGGGACAGAGGAGAGTGACCGCGTGACAGGAGGAAGACAGGGGAGATTGACAGCGTGACAGGAGTGGGACAGAGGAGAGTGACAGCGTGACAGGAGTGGGACAGAGGAGAGTGACAGCGTGACAGAAGTGGGACAGAGGAGAGTGACAGGAGGGGGACAGAGGAGAGTGACAGCGTGACAGGAGGGGGGCAGAGGAGAGTGACAGCGTGACAGGAGAGGGACAGATGAGAGTGACAGGAGGGGGACAGAGGAGAGTGACAGCGTGACAGGAGGGGGACAGAGGAGAGTGACAGCGTGACAGGAGAGGGACAGAGGAGAGTGACAGCGTGACAGGAGGGGGACAGAGGAGAGTGACAGCGTGACAGGAGGGGGACAGAGGAGCTGGGACAGCTTGACAGAGGGCAGATGAGCTGGGACAGCGTGACAGAGGGCAGAGAAGGGGGACAGTGGGCAGAGGAGGAGGACAGCATGAGAGGGGCAGCGGAGGGGGACATCATGACCGGAGGGAGACAGCGTGACAGAGGGCAGAGGAGGGGGGACAGCGTGACAAAGGGCAGAGGAGGGGGGACAGCGTGAGAGAGGGCAGAGTGTCTGGATGCAGAGGGGGCATTTCTGCATACAACTAAATAAGCATTTCTGTCCTGACCTAAATACTTATTACAATTTTTTGACCCAACTACTTCTAAAACAGGACTGCTCGGTAATTATTTTGGAGGGGTGCCTTAAAAAAATTATGGAGACTCTAAGGGTGCCGCGAACTGCAAACGTTTGGGAACCACTGGGTTATGGTGACATTTGAAAAAAAATGGGTTCCAATGTAACCTCCTGTTTACACATGTTTAACGTCAGCACTTATAACACCTAAAAGCAATATATTAGCGAATAACATTACACAGTTGTCTTGGTGAATCTCTCACAATGTATTATAATACTGTTAGCTGAACATGTTTAATTGGTACATGCAGACCCTAGATATACATTTACCCAGTGGTCGAAGTGGAACTTTACAAGTTCTGGTATGGCACTTTCACTTTAAAAAGAACGTCCGGGGGCAATATCCTCAGCACTATTGTCTAGTAATTTATATTGTTGTACATTTATTATATTGTTATAGATTTTTCAAGTTGCTTCTGTATGTTTTGAACTATATATCTATCTCTATACACCACTAGGCTGGCTGTAAGGCTATATTTGCAGTATGTATCGATATTGTATGGTGTCAATTATGTACACGTTAATTCAATGTTGGAGATTAGCAACAATATAGTCTGTGAAAAACATGTGCATAGTAATGACTAAAATCATCATACATTGGGGTAAATCCCTTGTTTTTATTATTATTCCTACTACAATCTAAATGTGTGTTGTCTGTCTAAACCAAGAAGTAAATATTCTATAATGCTGGTAGTAATATAATATGAATTAAGGGCTCGTTCTGCATGTGCACCCAACTAATAGAGACTTCAGTTGTGAAACACAGTTGTTACATACTGAAACACTTAGGAATGTAAATCTAGGTAGCACTGTATCTGGCTCGGTTTACTACTCTGTGTTAGTTACTATGTGTGACAGTTCTAAACAGCTAAATCAGCTAAACATATGAGCTGATCAGAGACAGACACACAATATCAGCCTGTCTTTCCCTGTAAGAGTTACGATCCTAAAAATCTCAGCGTGTAGCAACGTCAGTTGCAGACACAGATAAGAGCCTGTCATTAATTACACATGTAGCGCTCAAGAAATTAAGAGTCGGCGAATACATCAGTGACAGACACCCTAGATAATGATCTAAATAGCTGCACATCCAACTTTGTTCAGTATTCTATATTTATTGCTCTATGTAACGGCTCGTGTGAACTTATCAGTAACAGACCTACGAAGTTAGCCTATTATTCAGTGTGTGTATAACGCTCCTAAGGATCTCAGTGTGTGGATCGATCGATTGCAGGCACACAATATTAACCTGTCTGAGAGTAGTCTTCCTCTGTAGACCTAGTACCCGCAGGCGGCACCCCCCAAAGGGACTGACAACACAAAACAGTGACAGGTCTCCAGAATGGGGATAAACGTCATGCTGATCCTAATGTAGTCTGCCTCTGCACTGTGCAGACTACAGTTCTGTAGACAGGCCCGGCGCTCCCATTAGGCAAGGTTAGGCAGTTGCCTAGGGCGCTGGGCTCTGGAGGGCGCCACAGATTAAAAATTCCTTTAAAACTGTGCGGCGACCGCTGACCATACATTTCACGGCCGCCGCACAGCTTCAGATACATCCACAGGGAGGGGGGGAGGGACTATTGCTCACCACCGCCGCCTCTCTGCTCCGTCTACTCCCCTCCACTCACTGACCGTGTCAGTGAGTGGAGGGGGGCAGACGGAGCAGAGAGGAGGCAAGTTAAGGTAAGAAAAGATGCACATTTTCAAAATCGACGCCCCCAACCTGCACACTTACACACTATTTTGTTATTGTACAGGGTGGGGGCGCTGATTTTGAAAATGTGCCTAGGGCACCACGGACCCTAGCACCGGCCCTGTCTGTAGATCCAGCACCACACAATGCACCAAACCTGTAATGTGCAGCGTTGTGATCATTCCTAGTATCAAGCTGCGTGGGTCTGATGAGTCAGAGTCGCCTAGCTGGGTAATTAGTTTCTGCAGCATGGAAATCAAATAAACCAGGGTTTTGCCACTTTCAGTCTCTGAAGCACATAGCACATTTCTGCCCCAGAGCAGAATCGGGATTGTCTGTTTCTGCACCCAGGTAGGACTTGTGCTATTCAGGGCATCCAGATAAAAAAAACACTGTAGGATCCAGAGGGAATGAAAGGTGTCATCTGTCTCCAGACAATGGTGCTGATCCTGTTAACTGGCTATGCTTCCATCCTAGGCTCACCAGCGAGGGCTGTTCCCATTGGCTGCAGGTATCCCGGGAGAACTATCATCATCAACATTTATCCTATTCCCTACTCTGATTACCTCTCTATGCGATCAGTGCAGGACCACAGCACAGAGCAGTTTTAAATCTCCCGCCCCCAGCTCAGTGCAGTGAATAAATTAACTGATGTCACTGAGGGACGGGTGGTTTAAAAAGGCTCTGTAACAGCCGAGTCTGGCACCGCACATGGACCATTAAACTTTACAATGACAACAGTGTCAGGGCTAGAAATGTTAGTGTGTATCCTCCGTAACTCCAACACCCCAGCCATCCTCCCTGTACCCCGCAAATATGACTAATATCTCCAGCTCAATGAAGAAAATTTCATAGCGAGAGGGGGTCGGCCATATTTGTACTCGACAGTGAAACCACTCTGAGTACACCAGCACACACCTCTATCAGACATGTGCAACATTATGAAATACCTTATCTTTAAAATGGGGCATATTTTACCAGATTGTAAAAAAACTGTAACTTTCTCAAAGTTATGAACCCTCAAAGGCACTCCTCAGCCCTAATAGCTTTCTAACAAAGCAGACCCCATGTCTTAAAACCTCCTGTACACTGAGTTACGCTCTCCCAAATAAAAACAGAAAAACTGACTTTTGCAAAACCGCAAGTGGAAAAAAAACGGCAAAATTTTGACGTTTAGAATACTCCTAATTTTTCATTTTTTATTCTTTTTTTCTGAAATTTGGCATGCGGCACCTGTGGACAGTTCTCCATTCGCTTGCTAAATTTCAGTTAAATAGATTTAATACTTTTTAAAATAAAGCCCCTCAAACACCATGCCCTCCCTTTCACAGATTTAACATTGCGGAATATCGCTCATTAGATGCAACTTTTATATACGACTGTGCCCTTATAATTTAGCTGATAGTTATATGAATGCCTTATAGTACGTTTATTTGTAACTTGACATCATTTTTTGGAGTGCTTCTATTCATTTTAAGAATGGATGCCATAATAATATGTGTTTACAATGTTTATTATAGGATTTCTTTTGAAAGTTTTGTGAAACGCTATGGGTTGATTGCACCCACACAGATACACTTGGAAATGGAGAGCCACATGAATGACTATTCTTCTAAAAAAAGACTACAAGGTATTATCAATAGTGCACAATAGGTTATATGTGTGCCAACTGTATGTAACTCATTTTCCGACTGGTATTGTACAGTATGTCTAAATTTGCATAGTTTCAAACAAAATGACGAGACTTCACAGTTACATAAATATTTTAAGCATCACACGCACAATATATTCTAAAATATACTTCAGAAGTTTGTTTCAAAATGTTATTACTATTTTTTCTTTCTGTGTATGGTCAAATGTTGGAGATGGCCACTTAGTACCACATTACCTGGCTGTGTGAATGATATATTCTACCCAGTGAGATATAACATTTGCTAATCTAGTTGGTCTTAATGTCTACATTTATCAGATTTGTATAATTATGCACTTTTTAAAGACAAATTAATAAAATACTAGTTTTCTAAAATAATTGCAGCAGTAGGAAGCTCAACGTGTTTTCTTCTAAATACTGTAATCTGGATCTAGTGTTTCAGTACTCACTGACTGCTAATTCAGTGTGATGAATTGCTTTCACAAGATCAGAGCAAATGTTGATATGGGGTAGTCACATCTTCCTTAAGCTATTTCCCCTTTTAACTAAAGCAACATATTTGGAATAGGACAAAGCCATAGCGATTTGTCAGCCAAAGTAGCATGGTATATAAGTTGTAATGCATTTCAAAAGAAAAAAATAAGGAATGTACACAAACGCTAATGAAAGGCACAGTGCTTATCGTGTGGGTGTTTACTAAAATTATTGTACAGTAACTGTGACTGGATCACTTATAAGTAACTTATGGTATAAATTTATTTAAAGGAAATAGCACAGGGCGCTTATTTATATAATTGCCAACTCACTTATTTTTAAAATTGTGTATATTTTTATATAGGGAATCTTTATTTCTGAGACCAGGGTAGAAAATTTGTTTTTCTTCTGTTTTAACCTTGCTAGAGGAAATGCCTTATTTCTGATGTATATATCTGATACAATAAGCCTTTGTTTAGAAAGTCCTTTGTATATCTTGGTGTTAGTTAATGGCTTGTTGGGGGTTGGCAACTTTTCTTGGGGAATTCATTTCTTTGGAGGAAATGTGTATTCTGCAACTGTTGGAAGAAAGCACCCATGCTAATCTCATGTTAACTAGACCTTTTCATGTGAGTGTCCAATACGACTTAAGGGAAAGGAAGGGGTAATTAGACTTTCTGTCAGATGTCCACTGTGTCCAAATAAGATGCAGGAAATCACAGCAAGGTTTTATGATATCGCAGATAAGTGCTAATATTGTGAACTTTGCATTGCAATTAAATCCATGTTTGGGTAAACAAATTGCATCCTGATTCTAAAAATAGCCTGTGAGGCTGTGTCTAAAACTGTATAAAAAGAGAGCCCTTGTAAACTAAAATGTATCATTCTGATGTTCCATCAGACCTGACCACTGATACCTTTAATCAGTGAAACTGTCCTTGTCCAGACACTTGAGCGCAATAAACATCACTCTTTGCTTCAAGACCCTGCTTGACAACTTCTTCAATATTGCTTTAATCCTGTCACCGACAGATAAGACCCTATATCTAATCCGTCCTCCGGCTGTTTCTGAGGTTTGGACCCTGCTCTCCAGTACCACCACTCTGCCGCTACCCAGCAGCTCTGGCCAAAGTGATAGGCCAGGGGGGATCCATCCGCAGCACCCTGATCCATATAAGCAGTCAGGGGTACCAGCCCAAGTGTACCAGCGCGGGAGTACACTAGCAGTGACAGTTACCCAGAAGGAACGTGGTTCTGGATGCCATAAAGAAATCCAATAGTGGCAACAGGCTCCTCCTACTGCAGCAGTAGGGGCGTATTCGGAATAACAAAAGGGGACGGGGGCAAAACAAGCCCAATCGATTCCCAGCAACAACAGACACGGTGGCACAGGCGGTCCATCCTGTCACAGTAACATGTTAGCTTGAACTGCTGTATGACACAGTATACCCATTCTGTATTCCTTTGATTTCCTTCTTATGCCCCAATTTTGTCTGTCTTTGATCTCTAGTTTAGACTTATTTGAGTGGCACTTCACACAAAAAATATTTTTTGTAAGTCTATTTATTTATTTCAAATGCAGAAAAAACAAAAATACAAAGTAAAAAGAAGCACACCCAACCCCACTTTCTCCCAGGTAAAAAGTAACAAAAAAGAAACTCACTTTCCCAAGCTACAACAATACACAAACATGGCAATTTGAATGAGATCAGCTGGTGTTATAGGTGGATATCAGAGAGTATTGCAGATGTAAACAGAAAACATTTGATCAGAGAGTACTAAAAATCTAGGTACATATCAAAATAAAGAACATCAACAGGGTATCTTAGGAACAGTACGAGCACCGTATCCATCTTGTCTTGAAAATAAATAAGCCAAGTACAGGGCGTAGAGCAGGGGTGTCCAACCTTATAGCTTCCCTGGGCCACATTGGAAGACGAGTTGGTTTGGGCCGCACATAAGATACACTAACAATAACGATAGCTGATCATCCAAAAAACCATAGAAAACATAGTTTACATATATATATATATATATATATATATATATATATATATATATATACCGTATATACTCGTGTATAAGCCGAGTTTTTCAGCATACTTTTGTATGCTGAAAAAGGGCACTCGGCTTATACACGGGTCAACTTACCTGGTGTTCGGTCCCTCGGCTGTCAACTTCTACATAGGCGTTCCAACAACAGGAAGTTCGGCATTTGGAACGCAAACTTGCGTTCCAAATGCCGAACTTCCTGTTGTTGGAACGCATCTGCCGGGTAAGTGAAAAATCTCCCGAGGAGAAGAGACAAGAGCGAGGGTGCGGGAGGCTGAGTCTCTGCCAGCAATGTCATGCTGCATTCCTGGGTGACCATTCTGGACTCGGATCGGCTGCTCTTCCTCCAGCCTTTTGTGGTTTCTTCTGGGACCTTTTCGGCGAGATCACCAGTAGGGAGGGATCCACTTCCTTTCAAATGCTCGGAAACTTTGTTGTGCGGATCCGAACCGGCCCGTCCAGTTAGGGAACACCTCCACTCTTCACTCCGCATTCTGAGTCCTTGTTGTACTTAATGGTGATATGTGAGTGGAGGGGGTCACAGTTCTCAATCACAAGACGACCAGTATAGACTACTAGATGTGGGAAGATGTTGACTACAGAGAGAGGAGCTGTGGAGGAATGGTCATCTGAGTTTAAGACCCTGCCTGAGGCATCCATTACAAGTTATGCTGTAAGTTTGAAGGAGAAGAGTTCTTTGGTCTCTGCCCTGTATGAAGTGATTCAGGAACCTCAGAGTGATCTGCTGGAACCAGTCTGCCACCAACTCTTTGAGTTCTACCGCAGCAAAGAGAAGCACTTGAGGACGTTTACGATTCAGTTCCTTCCAGAACTAATATGGTGTTACCTGTCTGTGTCCACCAGCAGGGACCTACAGAGCAATGGCTGCATCGAGGCTCTTCTGCCGAGTATCTACAATTTGGAAATTATGGATGAACAGGGACACAGCAAGGTTTTGTCGTTTACAATTCCATCCTTATCGAAGCCATCCGTATTCCACGAGCCTTCTAGTATAGGGTCAATGGCACTCACAGACGGAGCTCTGTCACAACATGGCCTCGCCAGGGTCGTGTACAGCGGACCTCATCCACAGAGAGAGATGTTAACAGCTCAAAACAGGTTTGAAGTATTGACATTTCTCTTACTGTGCTATAATGCTGCCTTAAACTACATGCCAGCTCTTTCCCTCCGATTAGGTTGTACCCAATGATTTTATAATCATTTATGAATGTTCCTTGTCATCTAGCTACAAATGATTTCATACATTGAAACTATCATTTTTATTTAGGTTTTTAAATTAGCGCTCTTTTCCACCCTAGGCTTATACTCGAGTCAATAAGTTTTCCCAGTTTTATGTAGTAAAATTAGGTGCCTCGGCTTATATTCGGGTCGACTTATACTCGAGTATATACGGTATATAAAATCAATCACTTTTTTTTCAAATCCCCCTATCCTTACCTTTCAATCGCTCTGTTCAAAAAATCCTCTCTAGTTATTATACTATAATCACTTTTTGTATTGTTTTGATGCAATATCAATAAAGTGCATTTAAGCCAGGCATTGTATATCAGGGTGCCCTGACCAGGCCTGCGGTACCTGACATATACATCACTGTGACCCCAAATTGTGACCTGTTTTGCTAATTACACCACTATGTTAATTAAGGGATAACAACTTATAATGGGCCAAAGAGAATAATATATAATGCCCCATTAGTATTACAAGTAGAAGTATGTAGTAGGGAGATAAGGTCCATGATGCTCCAGGACCAGGTGACTTTTATTCACTGGTCAGCGTCCCTTGAAATAATTAAAAAAAATCCCCCTTAACTTACCTTTTAATCGGCTTGTTCTCCTGTCCTCTTCTCTTCTTTTCTCCAATTATGTGCTGCTGATTGTTCTTCTCACACGGGTGACTCCTCTGCGCTGCGCTCCGCAATGAATGTTGGGAGTGATGACATCACGCCCGACATTCACTGCGAGCGCCGCACGGAGGAGACAAGGTAGGGAGCCGGAGTACCAGCTGACGTGACCGCAAGGTAAGTATTTTCTTTTCTTTTTTTTTTGCAGGATTTTTTTTTTCCATTGACAGTGCTGCCCCCTTGCCACAACCAAAACTCCTTCTGGGCCACATTTACTTTATAAGTCATCAGTATTCTGTGCACATAAATATTGAGAGAATGATCAGACCAGGTTCCTCAGAGGAATCATCATTGAGTCCTCAGAGACATTGCATCCCATATTGTGACTTTAACCCACTGTGACTTAACCCACCATATCTTGTAATATTTGTGAATGGAGTTCCTAGCTGTATGAATATAGCGCTCATGGTCAACTGTGTCATTCACAAGTGCAATCCAGCACCCACAAGTAGCGTGGTCATTCATAAATTTACTTAAATTTTAAATGTGTGACTAATAATGGATATAAAAAGTTTACACACCCTTATAAAAGTTGTAAAGATTTTCCACCTTTTAATGTGACCTTGTAAACAACAAAATTTAAGTTGTCAAATATACAATTTCTAAGAGAAATAACTGAAAATAAAAACCTAGAATACCCTGTTTGCATAAATGTATACATCATTTCTTAATGTGGTTCTAGCTGTGTCCAAAGTTAACCAATCACATGCAACATTATGTTGAAAGATAATTAGCATAAACCTGCTAGCTATGAAAGTGATTCAGCTGGTCCTGTAGGGTTTCCTTACAGCTTTCTTAATTGCTTCCTACTGGGATAGTCATGTTCCGCAAGAAGCTTTCAAAACATCTACGGAATCTCCTTGTTCAAAGGTACCATTTAGGAGAGAGGTATAAAATAATTTATAAGGCTTTACATGTACTATGGAACAATGCGAAGACCATCACCAATAAGTGGATAAAATGTGGCATAACAGGAACATTACCCAAGGTCAGATCATCCCTTCAAAGTCGATGACAGGATAAGGAAAAAACTCATCAGGGAGCTTACCAAGTGGCAACAATAAATGAGCTGCAGGTATTTCTTGCAGGACCTGGTCACTTGCCGCATGGATGTTAGGTTGGCACGACTGGAACCATTTCTCACAAAAACAAAAATCCAAGCCTTTTGCAGAAATTACATTCAATCACCTCATGTGGGAAACTGTCTTATGGTCTGGTGAGGCCAAGTTTTAACTTTTTGACCTTAATTCTAAAAGAAATGTCACAGAGACAACACAGCTCACCACTCAAAGAACATTGTACCTATTGTGAAGCATTGCGTTGGAAGCATCACTCTTTGGGTCTGCTTCTCTTCATCTGGCACATGGGCTCCACTCAGGATAGGGGGCATAAACAATAGTTCCAAATATCAAGACATTTTGGCACAAAGCTGAAGATGAAGAATGAATTTCACATTCCAACATTATAACAATCCAAAGCACACATCTAAGTCAACCAAGGAATGACTTCATAAAAGGAAGATTAAAGTTTTGGAATGGGGCAGTCATAGTGTAGACCTCAGTCCCATTGAAAAATTGTGGAATGACCTAGAGGGCTGTTATCCCTTGCAATTTAATGGACCTTTAACTTTTCTTGGAGGGAAGAGTGGTTTAAAATTAGAAAGTTCAGTTGTGCGAAATTGATAGACGAAAAGACACACTATAATAAAAGCAAAAGGTGCTTCCACAATGTACTAGTTTAGGATTGTGCACACATATGAATTGAGGGTATTGTAGTTTTTTATTTTATTTTGCTTTCCTTTTGTCTATTTGGATTTCACTTGCATTTTGTTGTTTGCTACACCACTCTAAACGTGCAAAAGGTCTGATATGAGTTATCTTGATTTCAGGCTTTACAAACACCTGAAATTTTGATAAGAATGGCTAGACTTTTTATGTTCACTGTAAGAAAACATGGTATTATTATAGATTATACACAGTACAATTTTATATATAAATGGAAATGTAGTTAAATCTAACAGTTTGCAACAAGCTATCTATCTGCATATGAAAAATAATTCTCCAAGGCGCGAAGTAATATAAATAAAATCTTATTACAATTATGCAATATGAACAAATAGTACAGTATAGACAACCCTGTAATTGCTCCTGGCCAGAAGCAGTAATCACACTGGAAGTCTATAGAGCTTCAAAATGCAAAAACAAACCAAAAAGGTAGCAATAATTAAAAGTGCATACAGTAATAGATGAAGTTCAATTTGCATGAATAAATAATCCACAAGGATAGATAATTAACATAGAAAACTTCATAATCCAGTAGACAAGAGGATTGTTTTTAAACCTTGTTTTACACTTGATATAATAGCCAGTACTTGATGTTGGCATAAATGTGTTGAATCCAGTGTAGACAGATAGTAGTGATCTAATTCTAACAACAGTATAGTTCAGAAACCAGGTAGTATCCACAAAATAGCACTGTTGTAATTTAGCAGCCAGCTCCAAAGCTTGTTATAGTATTAAGGTACCTTAATCCCACAAGTGTTTTATGCGGATATCGGTGAAAAGCTGGTAAAAGGACCTTTCAGTCGAGAGGCAGTATTACTCTGATCCCTGCAGTGGTTTCTCGAACCAAAAGGTAGCAGAAGATGCCAAGATGAATTCTGTATGCTTGGGAGTCTTTCTGCTACAGCTTTCTAACTGATAGCAGAGGCCAGCTATTAGGTCTGTAGGAGCCTGAGCTCCTATGTTAAGATCCAGTCTGTGCACGGCATCATCACCATTTATTTATATAACGCCACTAATTCCGCAGCACTGTACAGAGAACTCACTCACATCAGTTCCTGCCCCTTTGGGGCTAACAGTTTAAATTCCCTAACACACACACACACACACACACACACACACACAAACTAGGTTTAATTTGTTAGCAGCCAATTAACCTAACAGTATGTTTTTGGAGTGTGGGAGGAAACTGGAGCACTCGGAAGAAACCCATGCAAACACCGGGAAAACATAGACACTCCACAGATAAGGCCATGGTCGGGAATTGAACTCATGACCCCAGTGCTGTAAGGCAAATATGCTAACCACTAAGCCACCGTGCTGAGCATGGTAGTATTGCGCTACATTCCCTGTTCCACAATCAGTGTACCAGCCGGTATCTAGGTGTTTAGTGTGCCGTGTGTGTTCTTTCTGCCAGCGATTAAAGAACAAGTCAGTGTAGAATACTACAATATCAATAGGTGAATAATCCAATGTGTTTCACTTTATGGAGAGCTTCCTCAGGGATTGTGAGTTGCAGTGTAATGTTCGTTTAAAGGGTTTTTCACATGATCTTTGGTGGGACAAGCAATTAGTCCACATTTATGGTAATTAAGTTTAATTTAGCTGCTAATTGGAGCGGCAAGTAACTTCCAAATACTAATAGCGAACAATCCACAAAACTATAAATAGGCAGATTTAACACAAAAAGATGAACATAAATAAGTAAATGAATGAAACAAAAGA
Source organism: Mixophyes fleayi (assembly GCF_038048845.1). Classification (NCBI taxonomy): domain Eukaryota; kingdom Metazoa; phylum Chordata; class Amphibia; order Anura; family Limnodynastidae; genus Mixophyes; species Mixophyes fleayi. The sequence goes on from NC_134403.1 coordinate 230,989,692, forward strand.
GCACATATGGTGTAGACAGAGGCTGAAACACCCCAGAGAATGATTTAAGGGTGTAATGGTGTCAACTCATGCTTATAGAGGGCACCTCAAACATATAGGGACATTAGTGTACTGTCATAGCAGTGAATAGATTAGAGTAGTATGCCAAAACATTACAACTGTGGAAAAAACTGAAGTAGTTGTGTAAGACAAGAATACTACTATATGTAAAAAAAAAAAATACTGACACATGTAGACGTTAAAAGCTGGTATAGACAGTTGTAGTCACAATTAAGGTGGTATTTAGGGACGAGGGTTTGATGATAGAGCAGTCAATATCTAAGCAACAATCTAAATAAATCTGTTTATGACTCATTGGGAGGATAACAAATCTGTAATAACGACAGAATAAAACAGTATTATTTATTTTTTAAGAAAAGTTCCTAGGTCAAAGTCTAGGTTAAATTTTTTTGATGACAATGTGCCTAGATCATAGACCCATCTCGCTTCTTCTTTTGTTTACATCTTATTTTGATTGTTGCTTTGATACTGACTGCTCTATTATTAAACTCCTTTATAAAATACCACACAGAATAACATCCCCCATTTACCAGCTTTTTCCTGACATCCGCAGAAAAGACACTCTGATTAAACTGGTAATTTGATACTATAACAAATTTTGGAGCTGGCAGCCAAGTTATAACAGTGCTATTTTTTGGATACTACCTGTTTTCTGAACTACAGTGTTGTTAGAATTAGATCACTACCATCTGTCAACACTGGATTGATCATATTTATGCCAACATCAAGTACTGGCTATTATATCATAGCACATTTATATCAAGTGTTAAGAAAAGGATTAAGGATAATCCTCATGTCCCTTGTGAACTTTTACTGTTAGGACTTTTATTTTAATTATTGCTACCTTTTTGGTTTGTTTTTTGCTTTTTCAAGCTCTCTAGACTTTCAGGGGTATATTTACTAAACTGCAGGTTTGAAAAATTGGAGTTGTTGCCTGTAGCATCCAATCAGGTTCCAGCTGTCATTTATTTAGTACATTCTACAAAATGACAGCTAGAATTTGATTGGTTGCTATAGGCAACATCTCCAGTTTTTCAAAGCAGCAGTTTAGTAAATATACCCCTCAGTGTGATTACTGCTTCTGACCAGGAGCAATTACAGCATTGTCTATTCTATTTGATTTGTTTATATTGCATCATTGCAATAAGAATTTATTTACATTACTCAGCTCCTTGGAGAATTATTTTTCATGTCTATTTTTGTCCTATAGGATATAATCTTTTTCTCCTATTGGCTGCTTGTACAACCCATATCCATCTAAGGGAAGCACAGATAAGACTCCTCCTTTGTCTTCTATATCTATCTGCATAATTTGGTGCCACTAGTAAAAATACTGTAGCATGGTAAGTTTGTGGTGCCAAAGCAATCTAACATCTGAGGTATGAAAGCTAAGATAGATGAGTAGATATTGGCTAATCTATGCAAGTTGGCTCTGTTTCTGTTATCTTTTCTTTTCTTCTTTTATATTTTTCTTAGTCTTGCTTCTTGCTAGTTACTCCTTACTCTCTACGTGGATCTCACCTTCCTCTTTGCCATTCGATATCTCATGATTGGACAAAGAATTTATAGAAGTATGTGAAATTGAGGTAAATATTTGGTGTACCAAAATGTGACTTTTGGTATTTGTTTGTTACTTTATTTTTGTTCTTTATCATGTTGTGACATTTCAATGGAAAGCATAGTGCTAAATAATTAACTTTCTAACATATAAACACTGTTTTAGTCACCCTCTGTTTTGTGCATCTCTTTTTTGTGCACATAATTTCAAACAACAAATATTTTTTTCTATATTAAAGTTGCAGCAGCAAACCAGTATCACAGCAATCTTTATGCATAAGTAGATCTGCAGTATATACAGGAATAAACACTTTTCTTCCCCGACGAAAACAAATCTACCAGTTTTTAAAATAGTGGTCATGTATTTCCATTTCACAATGGTTCTGAAGTTCTATCCCGTTTACCACATATGTGTGGGACAAAGAGACAGGGAATCTGCGTCACAGCTATCTGGCACCTTCTACATTTATTTTACACAACAGAAGAACCCTTGTTAATATGGGCACTGTCAATAAATCTTTACCTTTTTTAAATCCATATAAGGATTTCCTACTAGTTTAGATGATTGCTTTTTATTCTAGACCATGTCTATTGGGATCATGATTCTATGATTTAACACTATGGTCTGTCTTCTTTAAGGATAGCCACTTAAAATTGAAATGGCACTTTGTGATGAAGTTCAATGAGTTAGTATAAAAAAACTAACATGTATATTCCAAGGATACACCACTCTGATATACCATGGTACCTGATGGCTTTAACAGTCTCACACTACTATTCTCAACTTGTTTCATGTGAATGGAAGATTCATAGGGGAGAGGCATTGCAACTTGCCAAACTTGCTTGAATCAGCCCAACAGGTTGAGGTGTGCAGCATGGGTATATTCCAGCCAGCTGCAGATCTGATCAATAATGCATCCATGGTAATACAATTTTTTGTTTTTATATTTAATTATTTTTTTCTGAATACATATTCCTTTTTTGCTTGCAGGCTCTACTCCAGTGGGGGGAAAGGATGAGTTACGACTTACATCACAAAACATTCTACAGGTTGTTTTGCTACAACTAGACCCAACATCAAGCAATACTCTAGCACACTGTGGCTCCACAAAGGTGTTCTTGACTCACGTAATGGTAAGATGTTATATTACCTTATAAAGTTCATGAGGGGACTTTTACTGTATATGCCAAGAATGTTTAAGTTTATTGTTAATGTTTCATAAACTATTATTTCCTGTGATATATTGGAAAGTTTTTGTCCTAATATTGTATGTTTACCACTGCATAAAGAAGAAATACTTGTTTGTTTTTTATTTAGATATATATACTTGAAAAGCAAAGGGAATTGGCTCTTTCCAGGAAAGCTTTTTGCATTCAGAGCTGTTGGAGGCGTTACATATATAGGAAGCTGGCCAGACAAAGGAGGGCAGCTATAACTATCCAAGCAGGTAACATGATGTAATAGTGGATCTAAGCCTGTATTAATGATGTCACTGTTTTGCTGCACAAAGTGCTTGTTCCACGGTCCTGTTTTCAATACAGACATCCAATTAATTGTTTCCATTGCATCTCCTTCTGTAATTCTTCAAATGTTGCCTAGATTTTTACATATTTCCTTGTTTAAAACTGTCTGCATGGGCACAGAAGTTTATACAATCATCATTCATTTTATAATCTAGCTGTCAGGGGTTGGCTTGCAAGGAAGCATATTGAGAGAATGCACAAGGCCGCAGCTATTATCAAGAGGAAATGGAAGAAGTGGAAGGTAAGCATTTCTTTTCTAACATTCTGTAAAAGACAGATATTTCTATAGGAATATTAGTTTCCCATTTCACATTAGTGCAAACGTCTCACCAAAGGTTCACACACAAAGTTTTTAGAAGAAAATCCTTGATCTTAATAGACGTATTGAAAACTGTGTTTTCCTGAAAAAGATGCAAAACTGATTTCCAAAATATTTGAAAGAGGATTGTGGATAATCGCATTTGTCCCAGATTTTTTTTTCCTTTTTCAAATATTTAACTAAATTGCTCTAGAGGGGGTCAGAACCACTCAGAGGGCAATGCACTGCTTAGCAATGACTAAGGGTCTAAACTACCTCAGCCTGTATATTACCTGTGGCCTTAAAGTTTCTTCAGTTGAACACTTCATCTTACAGCATTTCCAGCGTCCAAATTGAGTTCCTAATTGTGTCCCTGACTTTATACAGGTTGTGGAGCTCCACTCCTACCAAATACTCCATGCCTAGTAATAAACTAGTAATAAAGCCTTATACTGTAGAATAAATGTACATTTAAACTCAGGCTATGTTCCCAGATGCAGCTTTTTTTGGGAGCTCTGACTTCCCCTCCGCATTCAACATGTCCTTTAATTGATAGAGATTGCAGTATTGTTTTACGGTTGCTGGCTTCTACTTAGGGAGCATCATTCCCTTTTTAAAGATTTTGATAGTTAAAAGGGACAATGTTGAGGCAGAACAGTTTCACTAAATTTATCTAAAGCCGTTGGTAGGACCTTTTTGGTACAGTTGGAAGATGATTCCAGGCTGATAGTGGTCATCTTCTGATTGCATTTACAAACATCATTCTATTCTCCATTGAATTGTATATCCTCTCATCACCCTTCCAGCTTCTTATATCATAATTTTACTTTAAAAACTTAAAATACAGTTAATGTTCAGATGAGCGTTTGGCAGAATTTACTCATGCTGTATGTCAAAATGCATCATGATAATTAATTCCAGTGTCTGCACACATCTGCTCTTCAGACAGACAGCAGTATATACTTCAGGTCAGGCTGAAACAACCAAGAGTGTTTACCAGCATTTTGCTGTGACATGCGGCTTAAGCTGATTCCAGTGCCTGCAGTGATTTCATAGTAGTTTGCACAAGCTCATTACCTGAATGTCACTCACAGTGTGATTACCTGTCAATGGCTTCAGGTAATTGGAGGAGTGTGTTATTAGTTGTTATATTTGAAAGTTAGATTACATAAGCAGAACTTAACCAGAAGTAAACTTGCCCTTTCAAATTTATTTTCAAGTTGATAAATGCTAATTATGGTTACTGTTGACTTGTTTCCCTCAAAATTCTCCTTGGCTGCAATTACAATGGGTAGGTTCCCTTATCAGCTTAGGTTGTTACAGGTTATAGAAAAACTGTTTCCAGACAGTATATAAAGTAGCTCGTTCTCTTCCCCTAAGAGTTTGAGTGACTTCACAAGCCCTCTGTGAAACACAAAGAGTATTTTGAGGAAAAGGAAATAACAGTAACCATAATTTTTCTTTTTCCACTTCAATCCTGGCAGCACTACGATGGGAGCAATACAGATCAGCCACATATGCTGCAAAATAAAAAATGAATCCATTCTTCTGAAGATATTTACATTTGGTATCTAGAAAGACATTCAATCCAGAAACTTGTACCTTGAGTGTAGACAAGGCAAGACTTTTGCTTAAGCCATCCTGAAGGAATAGTTGCTGCAGTTGGGATGAATTTAGAGTCACACCATGTCATGAATTTCTTTCAAAATCTGTAATTACTGAACAGTTCTTATTTCTTGCTTGCTACTTGTTCTGAGATTCCCTTGTGCCTGAGCAGTTCCCGCTCATTCTACAGTCCAGTCTTTTAAAGCTAGCTGCTCTGGATTTGGAGGAAAAAGTATTGGTACAGAAGATCTGGCCGGAGAAGCAGAGGCTGTGGTTGCTCCTGGTGCATCTCCCCGACTACAGGAAACCACAGACGACTTGGCCAAAATGGAAGGATTGCTATAACGTTTGCCTTTTCTTTTTTGATATTTTATTAGATTGTGAATAGAGGATAGAATCCATACACTCCATGTGAAAGTGCCTGCTATACAGTTATGGCCAAAAGTTTTGAGAAATACACAAGTATTGGTTTTCACAAAGTTTGCTGCTTCAGTGTTTTTAGACTTTTTTTTGTCAGATGTTGCTATGTTATACTGAAGTAAAATTACAAGCATTTCATAAGTGTCAAATTCTTTTATTAACAGTTACATTAAGTTTATGCAAAGAGTCAATATTTGCAGTGTTGTCCCTTCTTTTTGAAAGCCTCTGTAATTCGCCCTGGCATGCTGTCAACCAATGTTTGGGCCACATACTGACTGATGGTCGCCCATTCTTGTCTAGTCAATGCTCGGAGTTTGTCAGAATTTGTGGGTTTTTGTTTGTCCACCTGCCTTTTGAGGATTGATCACAAAAACAATGGGATTAAGGTCTGGGAAGTTTCCTGGCCATGGACCCAAAATTTGGGTGTTTTGATCCCAGAGCCACTTAGCTATCACTTTTGCCTTATGGCAATGTGCTCCATCATGCTGGAAACAGCATTGTTCGCCAAACAGCTCTTGGATGGTTGGAAGAAGTTGCTCTTGGAGGATATTTTGGTAACATTCTTTATTCATGTCTGTGTTCTTAAGCAAAACTGTGAGTGAGCCCATTCCCTTGGCTGAGAAGCAACCCCACACATGAATGATCCCAGGATGCTTTACTGTTGGCATGGCACAGGACTGATGGTAGAGCTCACCTTTCCTTCTCCAGACAAGCGTTTTTCCAGATGTCCCAAACAGTCTGAAAGGGGATTCATCAGAGAAAATGATTTTACCCCAGTCCTCAGCAGTCCAATCCCTGTACCTTTTGCAGAATAGCAGTCTGTCCCTGATGTTTTTCCTGGAGAGAAGTGGCTTGCTTGCTGGCCTTCTTGACACCAGGCAATCCTCCAAAAGTTTTCGCCTCACTGTGTGTGCAGATGCACTCACACCTGCCTGTTGCCATTCCTGAGCAAGCTCTGTAGTGGTGGTGCCCCGATCCCGCAGCTAAATCAACTTTAGAAGACAGTCCTGGCGCTTGCTGGATGTTCTTGGGCGCCCTGAAGCCTTCTTCACAACTATTGATTCTCTATCCTTGATGTTCTTGATGATCCGATAAATGGTTGATTCAGGTGCAATCTTACTAGCAGTAATATCCCTGCCTATGAAGCCATTTTTGTGCAAAGCAATGATGACTGCACATGTTTCCCTGCAGGTAACCATGGTTAACAGAGGAAGAACAATGATTTCAAGCACCACCCTCCTTTTAAAGCTTCCAGTCTGTTATTCTAACTCAATCAGCATGACAGAGTGATCTCCAGTCTTGTCCTTGTCAACATTCTCACCTGTGTTAATGAGAGAATCACTGACCTGATGACAGCTGGTCCTTTTGTGGCAGGGCTGAAATTCAGTGGAAATGTTGTTTTTGGATTAAGTTCAATGTCAGGGCAAAGAGGGACTTTTAAATTAATTGCAATTCATCTGATCACTCTTCATGACATTCTGGAGTATATGCAAATTGCCATCATAAAAACTGAGGCAGCAGACTTTGTGAAAAATAATATTTGTGTCATTCTCAAAACTTTTGGCTATGACTGTAGACTAACTTGTTGAGCCTCTTTAAATCCAGAACTGTGGCTCCTGATAATTTCCTGCCAAGTAAGAGTCTGGACTAGAAACCTGTGCTTTCTTGACCTGCAGGAACAAGATAAAATGCATGAGCCGTGCAAGATTTGCACACAGTTTTGTAAAGCTACCCACTCTGTCAAGGTTTGTGGAGTGTAATAATTTCTTACAATGTCCAATATCAATTGATCTGTAATAGAGTGGGTCCATATTTTTATATATTGTGCGATTCTGCCCCCTACTGGTATTAATGGGGACTGATCCAGGCAATGGTTATTGTGTTGTTCTCTGACCTAAGTCTGAATGCTGAAAAGATGCATGGGTGCAGCCAAAATATTCTTCCTGGTGTATTTTGATTTTGTGGCAGGTGATTAGATTTACCTGGTAGAAGTCTTCTGTATCATGGTGTCTAATTTATCCTCAAAGAGCAGGGACTATTCAAATGGGAGATTGGCTAGACAATTTTATTTTATTGAGCATCTGTTGCTCCAAGGGCACAAACAGAGGGCTCTTCTAGACCGCTTCTGATGCCATTTACTGAAAAAGCAATAGTGTCCAAAGATGCTTCAGATAAAATTTATATGCCTCTCTGCATAAACTTACTGCTTTTCAACATGTATTGTCTGCTCACTTTCTTTTGGACATCTGTGTAAATTGTCTCACCCCATATTATACATTTTCTGGCCCCTGAGGCCCTGGCCATGCCTGATTTCAAAATGGTTCAAAATAAAATATGAAGCTTCTTAAAAAAAGAAAAAACACACCCCATCTTTCAATTAATGAAATCTCTTAGGAGAGCTCTATCTTAAGGAGTTCTTGCTGACATACTAACTACAGGTGCATCCACTTTTGGAACCATGCTCCACTTCTGTGTTTCTTCATCACTGAATGGATACATACATTCTAATCTCTTCAAGTTAGATTGATGCTTTTCCACCTGTGCCCATTCCTTATGAATAAGTTCTTTCACCACTTGATGCACTAGAAAAACTGTACTATTCTTACTGCAGTCTTAAAAAAGGGATTTATGAGCCTCTCCAGAGCCTTAGACTTAAGGAAACACCTGTAATGTTTAATCTATTTTCCCCAGATTAGTTACTAAAGGAGTCTTCTAAACTCCCTAGAGAATCCCATTCTGACTGAGAGTATCTCAGGCTGCCATGGTCCATAAAATGGACCAAAATTCAGATCTGCTCCTTTAGTTAGCAGATATAACAGATTATATATCCTCTGGGTTTTTTTTAACCTGTATCTACCTAAGTTGTAAAGGAAATCTACCCATTGTAGTGGCTGCCATGAAGGAATAAAGAGGAAATACTAATTGTACTACATCTTTGGGATGCAGTTATTATTTGTGTTTACATAATTGTTGACTTTTACTTTAAGGAAAAGATGGATGCCTTAGCTGCTTGGGAGTTGGATGACGCTTCAGAGGTGATGGAAAATAGAACACTATCTATGACAGATAAAGTTGTTGACTACCTGAGAACAAATTCATTAGAGATCAAGGCCTTGAATGCAAGTGCAATATTTCAATTTTGGATTCTTGGCTTCGTGTTGTGTAGAGCACCATTCACCATGAACACAGTGGTGGCTGGTGGGTGTAACAGCCACATATATGTTTTAGCATCTCTAAATGCACGGAAGAGAAATAACTCTTACAAGATAGAAAAAAATCGATCAAAACAAGGCATCACAACAATCAGAGCCATACCCCAGGTAAAATATATCTTGTTTTAATTTAAGATCCTTTAATATTTTTATTATCTAAGAAATTTGTGGATAACAATGTATTTAGTGTATTTGCATAAAAAATATCTTAAATATAGATATCATTTATAGTATTTCAGCATGTAAGCCTGTCTTATCCCCCCTCCCTTTGTTTAGAGCGTTATAGCAATATATTTTTGCATCTCTACCTGTGTGACTAGGTCTTTGAAAGGTTTGACTGCAGCAGTAAAAAATTATTTAAAAGCCAAGCTATCTGGAGGAAGCTTTAGTTGTTTCTTCCAGGATTAACAATAGCAGTGGGTGATACATGTGATAAGTGTAGATGATATAAGTGATGCTTCATCAAAACAGTTATCTATTCCTGCTAAAAGAGCATTCTGTTTAAAAACAGACAGGAGAGACTTGAATGAAATTTAGGTTATATGGCATTCCCATTGAAGGTGATCCAAGCTTTATCACCGCAAAAACAATCCGACCTGAAGAAACAATCAGTCCTGATAATCCGTACATACATTTTCTGGAATTATTAGAATTTTTTATTTGAATGACTAGATTTTGATTAGAATTTAAAAAAAACGATCAGGCTAAATTCAAGACAGGCGACACATTCGCATACACTCAAGCTTAAAATGATACATAATTTGGTTTTAATTATGAACCATGAATTTCAAACACAGTAGTGTTGGCAGTTTGAATTATTTTAAAAAAAAATTATATATTTTAATTTGTTTTATTTTTAATACTATTTAAAGATTAAAAACACTAACTTGAAGGTAAACTAGCTGCATATTTCGACCCTGGGTCAAATGGACTAAATATGTTCATAAAATAAATAGATCAAAATTTCAACTAGTTCGACATTTTTGAGCATCTCTAGTTAAAACTAAAGCACATTGTGATTCAAGTTCCCAGCAAAGAAATAGACCTATCCTTCTTTTTCAGCCAATTAACTAAGAGGTACATTTACAGAAAATGTAATATGCAATCTATTTCTTTTCCTCCATAAATCTGTTGAAACCAAAAGTGTTCATTATTACATTTCATCTAAAGGATGCTTTTCACCAGATTCCCCCATCCACCAAGTTTCTGAAGATGGCACTAGTTGCCAAGATCCATTACCACAGCCTTACTTTTAAAGGGAAATTCCATAATTGTCCCATATTTGGACAAATTGCTGATCATTACAGAGAGAATGATCTTCTGTAGCACCTTGAGGTATCCAAAGGACACCATATGCCAATAAACAAACTGGAACAAGTAAAATCTATCCTCCGCACAGATTAAACATTTTATTAGACTGTGTCCAAGAGAAGACTTTTTTTCCATAGTAAAGGTGTTAGAAAGCCATTCAGGTAGTTCATTGATATAAAATGAGAAACCAACATCTATGAAGGAGGGCGATGGCCCTCATGGGATTAATGACAGTAGCCATCCTATATGTAACTTGGACACTGGTTCCATCAAAAGATCCCTGTACAGGGATCTAAGATGCCCTGGAACACACAAAGCAGTCATAAGACTAAAAAATTAAGATTATTATTATTATTATTAATCTTTATAGGGCGCCACATGAGGTCCGTAGCGCCGTACAGAGGACAAACAACAATACAGTACAGTACAATACAGTAAGCAAATAGCACTGCAACTCACAACACAGCTACTGATAGCCTGGAAAGAAAAAAGTTATAGGTAATGAGAACAGGAGGGAAGAGGGCCCTGCTCACTAGAGCTTGCAATCTAAAGGGAAAGGGGCAGACAAACAATTGACACATGGGGTGAGCTAATGTAGGGGGATCTGAGGACAGGGAGCAAAAGAAAGAGAGATGGAGGATGAAACAGGGTGAGGTATACTACATAGTGAAATGGTTAAGTGGAGGACTGGTAGGCTTTTCTAAACAGGTGGGTTTTCAAGGACCGTTTGAAGTTATACAGGCTAGGGGATCGTCTGATCGAACAAACAACATAATTCCAGTGGTGGGGAGCAGTACGGGATAAATCTTGGATAAGGGAGTGAGATGTGGTTACCAGAGGGGAGGAAAGGCAAAAGTCATTGGCGGACCTGAGTGGGTGGGAGGAATATGTACGGAGATAAAGTTGGAAATATAGGGAGCAGTGGAGTGGGAGAGCGCCTTGTATTATATTAAGGTGGGAAAGTAAAAAAAGTTAAGGGTACTGGAAATGGTGGAAAACTAAGAGAACCTTTTGAAAATAATTATCTGGTGAATCTAGAATGGTGCAATCTTAAAAATATATGCCAGTGCAGAGTGAAAATTAGCAGGATTTTCAATCTATATGGGACATAGGAAAAGGATCCAATGTCCATGTTAACAAATTATCAGGAACATTTCTGTATTTGGGCAGCACAGTGGCTCAGTGGTTATCACTTCTGCCTCACAGCACAGGGGTCATGAGCCTTATCTGTGTGGCGTTTGTATGTTCTCCCTGTGTTTGCGTGGGTTTACTCCGGGTGCTCTGGTTTCCTCCCACACTCCAAAAACACACTGGTAGGTTAATTAGCAGCTGTCAAAATTAACACAAGTCTGTGTGTGCGTTTTAAGGAACTTAGACTAAGCTCCAATGTGGTAGGGACTGAATGACAAATATTCTCTGTACAACTCTGCAGAATTGGTGGCGCTATATTAATAAATGGTGATGATGTATTTGGAAAGCTCTCAAATATTTAAAGTCACAGATCAGTTAAAAAAATGTCACAATACATACAACATTGCAGTTTATTTTGTGAACAAGCAGGGTGGCATAAATGCCTCAAGTTCTAGCAGTCAGCAGCAGGTATCTTTGGGCAGAAATGCATGTGTTGTACATTTTTATACATGCAATACACTGAGGGGCAGCTAGAAAGCAGCGGTGGACTACTTCAGCGAAACCTTATTAGAGCAAACAGAATTATTTTTGATCTAGTATATATTTTCAGCAAAAGATGTAAAACTTTACTGGCAAAATTTACCTCAACATTTGGAAGGGTAAATATGGACAAAATCTGAGCACTCTCAGGGGCCAATTCAATTACTAGTTATGTGTTACAAAGGCACTCCACAGCTAAGCAACATTGCAGATATTTCCTCGCATCCCAGAGAGGTGCGCAGGAAAATCTATGGTGTTGGGGTATTATTACGCAGAAATGTACGCACCATCTAGTGACTGAATCTGCCCCTTATAGTGCACATTGCTACCATGAGTACCTTCCATGAGTACCTTGCCTTTGAAAAGATCTTCTTGTTAAGCGGTTCATTAGGGCTCTTAATGGATTCAAACCTAAGTTAATGCAGACAGACACTCCATGAAATTTTACTGGGGTTTGAAGGAAATCTTGCTATAAAGTTTGCCTTCTTTATGGACATTACATTTGTCAAATGAGATGGGTAAATTACACGCTTTTTCAGTAAATAAAAAACTTAACCTCACAATCCTTAATGACTGGGCTATTCTCAGACTAAATTCTTTGTTTTACCGATCTGGGATATGTTTGAGCCTATTATTGCTCCGGTCTACTTCTCTGGAAGCTTAAACATCCCGCCGGCTCCCCCTGCATAACAGGGCTGAACTTCATCATCAGTGGCCACACTGTACTGTTTCAACTTCCATCATCTGGTCTCATTGCTCCGGGAGAAGAGTTAAGTGACGGTACATTCTTTGGTTAGGCATCTGCCCAGCACTCCCCTGATTTTGACAAGGGCGTGAACGAATTTCTGGAGAGTGCCATTACCTCACAACGCTCAGGCCTTCCATCACATCAACTGCTTGTTGATGTTTGCACCAATTGGCAGAGGCCCTCTGCTCACAAACGAAGCATTGTTGGGCCAGTTAATCCTGGATAGCAGTGCTTACGGTATCTAACTCCCAAGGAATTCCCTAATCTAACAATACCTACCATTTGGTGCGATTCTGACGAAGGACACTATATTGGATACTGGTGGCTGCAGGCAACACAGAGTATCCTTTTTTGGAAAGATTGCCGGACTCAAAAAATGCAAGGTGGAAAAACAACACCAATCTATTTTCCCTTTGCTTCCTTTCTGGTGATCCATACTATTACCTTTGGATATATAAACAATAAAAATTACCACACCTATAGGCACTACACAATGTGAAAAATGGATAATCCAATATATAATGATTATTAGAGTAAAATGACAGAATGTCTATATTGTTTAGTTCATCAAAATTTTCCATAGGGTATTTTCATCAAGATGGTCTCATTCAATATCCAATATCCATCCATGGGAACTTTTTACACCTAGGACTATACACAGGACACGTGGTCACCCCCTAAGGTTAGAGGAGAGGAAATTTCACAACCAGCAAAGGAAGTGGTTCTTTAAAGTAACGGCAGTCAAAATATGGAATTCATTGCCAGGGAAGGTTGTGATGGCAGATTCAATAGATATGTTTAAGAAAGGGTTAGACAAATTTTAGTAAATGCACAGGAGGATATCTGTCTGCTCCACTGCCATCAGGGCTGCTGGCTGGCCGGCTGAGGTACTGTGCCCGTGTTCCCCCACAAATGACAGGCACTAGCAGGCTGGAGAGGCTTCCTGTAACAACACTGTATTGCCGTTTACAATCCAATTCAGTCTCTATCTAGACGGTGTCACGCGCCGTCCCTGTGTCTCATCCTCCGCACAGGGACGGGCGCTTCCTTCCGATATCAGACGGCCGGTTACTAGGCAACCAGTCGTCACTTCCGGGTCGCGGCAGCCACGCGTCCCGTTGCCTAGTGTTCAGCGTCACCACCGCCGTAGGCAGTCCTGCCCCCTGTCTCCCCCTATAAAACGCTGACTCTGGCACATGATGGGTGCCAGAGAATTAGGTCTCATCCTTGCTCCAGCGTTCCTGTTGCATCCTATCAGACTCCAGTGTATTACCAGGCTTGTCCTGACCATTCCTATTCTGTGCTCCCTGTGAATTAACCTGGGCTTGTTATTGATCATTCTCCTGCGCTTCTGATACCTGACCCGGCTAGCTCCTGACTACGAAACCAGTAAGAAATACTCCTGAATCGTGACAGTATACTCTGGCCATGATGTCAGATGGAACAGGTGAGCCCTCAGCTCGAGATCTCCTTATCCATCTGGGCCGCCGAGTGAAACAGCAGGAGGCGGACCAAGCTCATTTACTCCAGTGTGTCCAAGGAATTATGTCACGGCTAGACACCTTACAGGAGGTCTAACCCCCCCACCCCCGGCTGAACCCTCCGTTGCTCCCTCTGCTGCGGCCACAGTAGCTCCATCTCCTTCCCTGACTTCGTCTACCGGGCTTAGAATTCCCGCTCCGGAGAAGTACGACGGAGACCCGAAGAAGTGCACAGGGTTCCTCAACCAGTGCGCCATCCACTTTGAGTGCAACTCTTCAGCCTTCTCCTCTGAGCGTACCAAGGTGGCCTTCATAATATCTCTTCTCAGTGGGCAAGCCTTGGCCTGGGCTTCACCGCTATGGGAGCGCAATGACCCTTTGTTGGAGAGTTCGGCTACTTTTATTGACATGTTCCGAAGAGTTTTCGATGAACCAGGTCGGGTTTCCTCTGTGGCTTTCAGTCTCCTGAATCTCCGGCAAGGTTCCATGTCTGTCGGTCAATATGCGGTACAATTCCGCACTCTCTCTTCTGAGCTTCGGTGGAATAATGAGGCCCTCATTGCCACCTTCTGGCAGGGTCTTACTGACCGAATCAAAGATGAACTTGTCACTAGAGAACTCCCCTCAGAACTGGACTCTCTTATTTTTCTATGTATCAGGGTCGATCTTCGCTTCAGGGAGAGAACTTCAGAGAGAGAACTTCAGAGAGATCCTGTACAAGACGTACCCCTTGACTGGCCCCCCCAATTTCAAAATCCCCTATCTTCCACGGAAGAGCCTATGCAGCTTGGCCGTTCAAGATTGATGCCTGAAGAACACGAGAGACGGTTCAAGCAGAAATTATGTTTATACTGCGAAGAGGCTGGTCATATATTAAGTCTTTGCCCTAAGAGACCGGGAAACGCCTCCACCTAGACGGTAAGAGGGAGGCCGCCCTAGGAGTTGCCGTTTCCACTCCCTATTCTACCTTTAATCCCGAGTTCCTGATGCCCGTACAGCTTATGACCACTAAAGGACCCCAGCGAACCTTTGCCTTCGTGGATTCCGGTGCCGCAGGGAATTTCATATCGGCCTCTCTTGCCTCACAGCTCCAATTGTCCATTCAAGATCTGCCTCAACCGCTTACAATCACAGCCGTGGATGGTAACCGCGTCAGCAACGGTATCATCTCCAGCATCATGAGTGCGGTTCAGCTATTGGTAGGAGCCTTACATCAAGAGTGGATCGAATTCCTTGTGTTACCACAATCTGTGAATCCTTTAATTCTGGGCCTTCCTTGGCTTCGAGCCCATTCTCCTCAATTCAACTGGGTCCGAGCCGAAGTTATCTCCTGGGGTCCACATTGTCATAACAAGTGCTTCTCCTCCCCTCGTCCACGAGTCTGTTTAACTTGCACCGTTCCGGAAGAGACTACTCTTCCGTCGGCCTATCAGGCCTTTAAAGATGTCTTTTCCAAGAAGAGATCTGAGATCCTGCCGCCTCATCGCCCTTGGGATTGCCCGATTGAACTGATTCCGGGCAAACAGATTCCCCGTGGCAGGACTTATCTCTTATCTTTACCTGAAAATCAAGCTATGTCACAATACATTTCCGAGAATTTATCCCGGGGATTCATCGAAAATCCTCGTCTCCAGCTGGCGCAGGATTCTTCTTTGTTAAAAAGAAGGATGGGGGCCTTCGCCCCTGTATCGATTACCGACAACTGAACAAAATCACCATCAAGAATCGCTATCCATTACCCCTCATTACCGATCTGTTTGATAAAATCAGCGGAGCACAAGTCTTTTCCAAACTGGACTTACGAGGGGCCTACAATCTAGTACGTATTTGTCAAGGAGACGAATGGAAGACTGCATTCAATACGCGAGACGGACACTTTGAATACCTTGTGATGCCCTTTGGGCTTTGCAACGACCCCGCAGTCTTCCAGTCCTTTTTCAACAAGGTCTTCCAAGACGTCTTATATCGTTTTGTTGTTGTCTATTTGGACGATATCCTAATATTCTCACAAGATATAATTTCCCATCGGGGTCATGTGAAGGAGGTCTTATCACGTTTACGCACCCACCAACTGTACTGCAAACCAGAGAAATGTATCTTCGAGGTCAAACATATTCCTTTTCTTGGATACATCGTTTCAGGCTCTGGATTGCGCATTGATCCACAGAAGGTATCAGCCGTTTCTAGTTGGCCTCGCCCCCAGGGTACCAAAGCCATCCAAAAGTTTATTGGGTTTACCAACTACTACAGGCAGTTCATCAAGAACTTTTCCTCTGTAATCGCTCCAATAACTGCCCTGACTCGAAAATCAGCCGATCCTAAAAATTGGCCTCCTGCCGCCTTAGAGGCCTTCGACCGGCTGAAACAAGCCTTTACGTCTGCCCCCGTTCTCTCACAACCGGACCAACTAAAACCCTTTTTTCTTGAAGTTGATGCATTCGCCGTTGGTATAGGGGCAGTCCTGTTCCAGAAATCCGGACTTAGCCCACATCTCCCCTGTGGGTTCTTCTCTAAAAAGTTTCTTAGTCATGAAAAGAATTACGGCATCGGCGACAAGGAGCTCCTCGCGATCAAATCTGCCCTGGAGGAGTGGCGCCATCTCCTGGAAGGCTCCCGCCATCCTGTGACAGTCTTAACGGACCACAAGAATGTGCTCTACATTAGTGAAGCACGGTGTCTTAACCCACGTCAGGCACGATGGGCATCCTTCTTTTCTCGTTTTAATCTAGTCTTGACATACTATCCTGGGTCCAAAAATGTGCGGACAGATGCTCTCTCTCGTTCATTTGACAATTTTGACCTATGTTCTCCCTCGGAGCCTCTTCCCATCATCTCTCCAACCAGTATCATTGCCTTTACCAGAGCCTCTGCTAGAACACCCCCTAGAGGTTGTTCCTACTTGGAAACAAATTTACGACCCAAAGCTCTACGATGGGCACACTCCTCCAAACTATCTGGACATGCTGGTGTCAAGAAGACATATGAATTCCTACGGCAACGATTCTGGTGGCCAACCTTACATTCTGATGTTCGAGAATTCGTGGCTTCCTGTACAACTTGTGCCCGTTGTAAGAATCCGAGGTCAGCACCTTCTGGTCTTTTGCAACCACTTCCTATTCCTGATCTTCCATGGCAAAGCATATCGATAGATTTCATCACCGATCTCCCTATTAGCGACGGGTTTACTACTATTTGGGTTGTGGTGGACAGATTCTCTAAGATGGCCCACTTCGTGCCCTTGGTTGCTCTTCCATCTGCATCTCAATTGGCTACTAAGAGATCTTTAGGCTCCATGGCTGTCCTCGTGAAATCATCTCGGATCGTGGAGTCCAATTTGTGTCACAGTTCTGGAAGGCCTTTTGCAAGACACTCGGTTCTAAACTCAAATATTCTTCTGGCTATCATCCTCAAACCAATGGCCAGACAGAGCGCTTTAACCAAGACCTGGAGGTCTTTCTACAATGTTTTTCATCAGAGAACCAATCCAAATGGTCTAGTCTCCTACCCTGGGCAGAATTCGCGCATCACTTTCACCATCACGAATCCTCAGGTTCCTCTCCCTTCTATGTAGTTTATGGAACCCAGCCCACCCTCCCTAACTTCTCCAGTTGTATTCCATCTCCAGTTCCTGCTGCTGATACTCTGACTCGGGACTTCTCTCGCATTTGGGCAAATACCAAAGACAAGCTCCAGGAGACTTCCGAACGTTATAAGCAAGCTGCTGATCATCATAGAAGGAATATTCCCTTGCTTCAGATCCATGACAAGGTTTGGTTGTCTACTCGCAACCTCAAACTCCAAATACCCTCTCAGAAATTGGCTCCACGTTATATTGGCCCTTTCCCTATTACACATGTTATCAACCCGGTAACTTATAGACTCCGGCTGCCTCCCTCTCTAAGGATTCACAATGTGTTTCATGTTTCCCTTCTCAAACCATTAATCCTTAATAAGTTTTATCACTTGCCCCATCATCCTGCTCCTATTCGGACTGCTGTGGGCGAAGAATTTGAAGTCAGCCGCATCGTGGATTTCCGTATCCTCCACGGACGGCATCAATTCTTGGTTCACTGGAAAGGTTTCGGGCCAGAGGAGAGATCCTGGGTGAATAAAGAAGATCTCCACGCCCCACGTCTATTGAAACAATTTCTCAAAGGGAGATCTATCTGACAAATAGAGAGAGGAGGTACTGTCACGCGCCGTCCCTGTGTCTCATCCTCCGCACAGTGACGGGCGCTTCCTTCCAATATCAGACGGCCAGTTGCTAAGCAACCGGTCGTCACTTTCGGGTCCCTGCAGCCGCTCGTCCCGTTGCCTAGCACCGCCGTAGGCAGTCCTGCCCCCTGTCTCCCCCTATAAAAGGCTGAGTATTAGGTCTCATCCTTGCTCCAGCTCCTGTGAATTGACCTCGGCTTGTTATTGACCATTCTCCTGCGCTTCTGATACCTGACCCGGCTAGCTCCTTACCACGAACATTGGATTCTCCCCGTGGCATCTACTGATATCTCGGTTCTGACCCGGTCTGCCTGACACCGCTTCCATCCTTGCTTCACTGGTTGCTCCCTCTGAGGGCCGCGACCTGTGTGTTCCCGCAGCTAAGACCATACTTCCTTGCGGGGGTTCCTGGTGAAGACCTGGAACACGTTAGACTCCGCGCCTCTTTGGTGAGTAGTGCCAAAACCAGTAAGAAATACTCCTGAATCGTGACAGACGGAGGGAAATATAAGGCTACACTGCCATCTGGTGGCTGCCTAAAATAAAAAAAGAATTTAACTCTTGATTGTAATAATCTACTGGAGTCTATTCATTCAGTGAAGTGCACTTTTCTGTTACATCACGCAGCTGGTCTGCTCAGCACCTAGTAGCTCTACAAGACAAGGTGTTAAGTCCTGACTCCATCTATAAGTGGCTCCTTCCACAAGTCTTTTACATCTTTAAACTATGCCTAAGTTACCTATACCTATGGTGTGATCGCAGGGAGTCCCTCTACCCATGTCACCCTAAATATTAATCTCTGACTCAACCATCTTCAATGTCAACCGACCAGAGCTAACGCTACCTTATCAACATATCACTAATCATACTACGTGCTCCTGTGTAACAGGTGTCTTGGATAGTTTTCTATCTTATTACAGCTCCTCTTGATTGACGTCGGAATGGCTCCGAAAAAAAATACGAAAGGCACCACGTCTGCTTCACCAGTTCAATCCTTCAAACCACAGGTTACCACTCCGGATGCAGGTACCCCTAAGAGGGTGGAGACACCCAAGACCAAGGCCTCCTCCGCCACGCCAGCTACTCAGACGGCTGCTCATCGGGTGGTCTCCACTGACAACCCGGATTCTGATGGTCCTATCAGGATCAAGGCTATGCAGAACATGTTCTCCATGTTTAAATCTGAAATATTATCAGAAATGAGATCGTCGATCAGGGAGATACAGCGGGAGGTAGCGGAGTTGGTCAGTCGTACTGGCCACATTGAAGATATAATGGAAGAGCTGACGGCCTCGCATAATAATCTTATAACGGAGAATGCAACCTGGAAAGCAGAAGTGAACACATTTCGGGACAAATTTGCGGATATGGAGGATAGATCCAGAAGGAATAACATCAAGATATGGGGTATTCCAGATTCAGTTACCTCAGCTGAACTACTCCCCTATGTAACGGATCTTTTCCGCAAACTATTGCCTGGAGCGACTGATCAGGACTTGATAATTGACCGCATACATAGGCTTCCTAGACCAAGATCAGTGTGGGATGACCTACCTAAGGATACACTTATGAGAATCCACTTCTTCCAAACTAAAGAACGTATACTGAGAGCGGCTAGATCAGAGGATAACACTGAATCCCTTCAGAATCTTCAGATATTTCAAGACTTTTTTATGGCTACGATATCTAAACGGAGATCCTTTCAAGCAATCACCAAAGCACTAAGAGACCAAGAGATCATATACAGATGGGGATTTCCTGTCAAGTTAATCATCAGGAGGAATAACTCTACCCACGTTATTGCATCGGTTGAGGAAGGTATAGCGTTATTGAAAACCTGGAGTGTCCCTGTTCAGGACGTTGCATCCGCTCCTAGGTCCCATGTGAGACAAGACTGGTCGAATTGAGTATTGTAGTGGGCTTGAAAGGTCCTGATATTTTTCCATCTGAGTAAATACTCTGGAAGTCCTGTATAACCACGGTCTTTGAGACATGGATTTTGCGGCTATTCATGCTAGCCCTACAGCTTCCAGGGAGCGACTCACCAGTGGTTGTCTGGAGTCCTCTGAGCACCCACGTTCAAAAATGAAGGATAGTACTGGATATAGGGTAAAAATAGGACTGCAATATTTAGTCTGGGGGGATTTCCACAATTGAAACAGATTGGCGGTTGCTTACTCTGGATCAATTTCAAATATAAGTGCAGGATCGGAGGAGATCCAAAATAGGTTGAACTTGATGGACTGGTATCTTTTTTTACTATATATTCATGAAATCGGAACATGTGAAGAAAAAAGGGAAAACGAAAATCCCATAGTGCATTATCTTTCACTCCAATTTATTAAATAAAACAATGAATAAATAAAAACATCCAAACACTCCAAAAGTAGTAGATATTGGCCGCCTACCAGAAAGGATCTCCTTAGAGGGGAATCACTCCTCATCAGTTGATTAAGCAGACAAGGTCACAATCTCAGGATCTACACCAACGCGTTCCAACCCGCCTGGGGTCTTTTTCAAGGCATATATAATAGATGGTAATGGTCTCGTTTTTATAGTGTCATATAGTTCTTCACTACCAATTGAAACCTGTATCTCAAACAATTGCAAATAACATATGCTTCACATATAAATATCATATATAAACATACATGGATATTGGTCTTAACAATATATATGCAAAACGAGAAAGGAATAATTTTGTATTTATCTACTCGAATTTTAACATATCAATCATGTGATTCACCATAATCACTAGTAACAAAACAAATGCGATCATGTGGTTCTTTTGAATGAATCGAGGTAAAGACATTCCCATAACGCCGTCTCTGATTCTTCTGATCACGTGACCTCCATCATATCACTCAATAGGTGCAGATGGCGAGTTTAGATCTCGTCATTAGTTGCCATAGTTGCAAAAAAATAAACCGCAATGTAGATGGAACTCGTGATAGATCACTATCTAATCATGTGACTGAATAAGCCAATCACTATGTTTATGGACGAGTCAATGATTGCCATGGTAATAAACTTGTTTCTGTCAAATCGGGTCATATGACTTCTTTCATCTTACTGACAGCTACAAATGCATGGAATATACATTTAATGGTATTCTCTTTTCCAAAATGATTAATACATTGATGTCGCTATTTGAATCAGTAAATAGATTAATTGACAGGTTTCGATCTCACATTTATATATAAGATAAATGGTGATTCGTTTTAATGTTTTCTATCTATATCTTTCCTTTTATTCTTTGATTTAAATAAAATACCCATCTTTATTGCATCCAGTCAGATGGCTGTGCTAGCCAATGGGTAAGTATGCATAGTTATATAATAGGTCTATGAATATCTCTACTTTTAATTTGATCCTAGGATATAGATAATTTAGGAACACAATATATCAGAAGTTAGGAGTCAGACCCAGGCCTATACTCTGTGAAGTACTCATGTGATATAAACCATTTGATCAATGATGAAGAAACCGCTGTAGCGTAATTAAAGCCAATGGTTTCCATCTCATAACTGTGTTGGATAATAATAATTTGGTAAGGGTCGGAATCAAGGGGGATTTTCAATTCTGACCTACTGCAGCTCTAGCTGCGATAAGTATATGACCATTAACATAATGATTGTGGCTCTGAAGTTGAGGAGGGTGAAAGTACCATTGCCAGGGATGGGGGTAAATTATCCTTGGTGACCTGAGCAATCACTGGAAGATTTCAGTCCATATTGGCTGACAATTCCAAAAGATATGCATAAGTGTTTCAATCTCCCCACAACTCCTCCAGCAGTATTTGGTCTCTGAAGGACAGATTTTTGGAGCTTATCTGGAGTAAGATACACCCTATGAACCATTTTAATCATCATTTCTGAATGATTAATGTATTTTGACATCTTGTATATGTTCTGGTAGATTTTCTCCCAAACCTCATTTGAGATAACAATATCAAGGTCCTTTTCCCAGACAGCCGGAATCGGGAGGTCCCGATTAACAACAAGGGTTAACAGGAGCCGATACCAGGTTGAAATACCTCCTACATGAGAATTAGGGGAGAGATATAAAATAATACTAGGTGGAGCCGGTCGCAAGACCGGTGGGTATGAGGGCCGGGATTGTATCCATTGTCTGATTTGGAGATACTTATAGAAATCTCGAGCTGGAATATCATACTTGTACAGCATCTGTGAGTAAGGGGAGAGTAATCCTCCTTCCATAAGATCCTGTATCCGCGCGGCGCCCTGCCTATTCCAAAAATCAAGACAGGAGTCCGGGATCAATTGTGCCAGTGCCATTATGGAGAGACTAGAGGAGGGGAGATGGTAATCTGGTACAGAGATCAACATTTTGTCCCAGATAAAGAGAGAATCTCTAACACTTCTAAGTGTCCGGGCAGGATGCGGTCTACTGGGTTTATCCAACCATAAAAGGTCTGCTAATGGAAATGTGGGAAGACTCAATGTCCACCCAAGGCTTCTTTAACAGGGGAGGGGCATGCCAGTCCCTGATTTGATCTAAAATGGCTGCATATTGGTAAGTTTCTAATTTAGAATTCGCTAGTCCACCTTTTATTTTAGATCTAAACATCCTTTCTCTTGAAAGTTTAGGACATCTATTGTTCCCAATGAAATTAAACGTAATGGTATAAACCTTTTTAAGCAAATACATGGGCACTAAATAGGGAATACAGCGAAACAGATGCAGGATCTTTGGGAGGAGCATCATCTTTAGAGCTGCAACCCTACCCATCCAAGAAATCTCAAAGTTTGACCAGGTTTTTGTGAGCTTATCAAACTGTCCTAACAATGGTTGGTAATTATGCTGGATAACCAGATTAGGGTCTGAGGGTATATGTATACCTAGATATGTCATGTAGAGGGAACACCATTGGAATTGATATAGAGACTTAAGGAGTTTCAAATTGTCTTGTGTGAGGGCCACCCCTAGAGCTTCTGACTTGGTAGAATTGAGCTTGTAATAAAATACCCCTGAGTATTCTTGCAATATAAGAGATAGAGCGGGTAAAGAAGACTCAGGATTTGAGACAAACAAGAGTACGTCATCAGCAAATACACAGATTTTGTGATAATAAGACCCAATAACAGTCCCCTCCACCTTTTGATCCATTCTGATTTTGGCAGCCAGGGGTTCCATAGCTAAAATAAAGATCAAGGGGGGTAATGGACAAACCTGTCTAGTACCATTACTAATCTGGAAGGCAGAGGAGAGAAACCCATTGCTGAAGACCCTAGCCGAAGGGGTAGTATACAGGTTAGCTATAGCTTGGAGAAAGGATCCCCCAAAACCGAATTTAGTGAGAACAGCCATCATATAGTCCCAGTGGAGCCTGTCAAACGCTTTTTCAGCATCTAAAAACAGTAACAGGAAGGGCATAGTGCTAGTTGAATGAGTCTCTATAATGTTCAGAACTCTCCTCGTATTTTCTGGAGCCTGTCTACCAGATACAAATCCCACCTGATCTATGTGAATTAATTTCAGTAGAATATGGTTTAAACGATTAGCAATCAATTTAGCAAAAATTTTAAGATCGGAATTAAGGAGTGCTATAGGTAAATAATTGTGGCAGTGAGTGGGGTCTTTCCCTGGAATAGTGATTATTTGCGCCTCTAGCATTTCTGCTGGTAGAAACGTGTCTTTAGTTGCAGAGTTAAATAATTTAGTGAGCACCGGGGACAGTTCAGACCAAAAGGAGGAATATAAGTCTTGCCTGAACCCGTCGGGGCCTGGAGCTTTCCCTCGCTTCACAGACTTTATAGAGACTTGAACTTCATCCTCCATCCAGTCCGAACACAGAGCCTTGGCCTCCTCAGGAGGTAAAAATGGGAGCGAGACGGAGGCAAGAAAATCATTAATAGCCTCAGGGGAAGGTTGGGTCAAGGTTGCATCTGCCTTTAGATTATATAAATTTTCATAATACAAAGCAAATCTATTTGCTATGGAAAGGGGATTAGAAATATGAGTACCCTGTGCATTACATATAGACTTAATTCTATTAATAGCATTTTTCCCTCGCAATTTACGGGCCAACAGCTTACTAGCTCTGTTGCCTAAAGTGTAAAATTTCTGTTTGAGTTTAGCTATAGCGTTGTTAACTTGTAACAAAGATATTTCGTTAATTTTCCTACAAAGGCTTGCCAGTTCAGCTTTAACTTTAGTATCCTGAGGGGTACGCTTGTGAAAGGCCTCTAAAGATGTTAGCTGTGACTCATATGAGGACAGTACTTCGGCCTGCGTTTTCCTAATTGTTGCTGCGGCTTGTATTGCCCCCCCCCCCTCATTACTGCCTAAGGGCACACCAATAGACATATACTGAAGTGTCTTCAGATTTGTTGATCTCCAAATAAGAGTCTAAAGCCACCCGCATTAACTGATTACCTTCTGTACTAGCCAGTATGTGCTCTGCTAACCTCAAGGGCCGATCTCCAGCAATGGTCTCCAGATGCCAAACCAGAGAGGAGCATGATCCGACCAAATAATGGGTAAAATCTCAATTTTCTTTATATGCTGAAGGGACCATTTGTCAGGTAAAACCAAATCAATTCTTGAATACAAATTATGAACATGGGAAAAGAACGTGTAGGTCTTTTCACCTGGATGCAATACACGCCATACATCATATAAATCATATTCCGCTAACATTTCATAGAAAGCATTAAGAGAAGACTTAGACTGTTTGAAAGGGCTAGAGGAGCGATTTAACTTTGAGTCTGGGGCAACATTATAGTCTCCCATACATAATACCATTCCCCGTTTGACCTTGCCAACAGCCTGGCAAAGCTTCCTGAGAAACGGGAATTAGGGGCATATAGGGAAACTAGGGTGACACATTAACGGCCAATTTTCCCAACTAAGATTAGTCTTTGATAAGATCTACCGTTTTTATCAGAGACCTGCTTCTCCAGCTTAAAAGGACATTTAGCTCCAATCAATATAGCTACACCGTTTCTCTTGAATGGGCCAGAGGCAGTATAACAGGTGGGGTACCCAGGATTATGAAATTGTGGCAGGGCATGTGATGAGAAATGGGTCTCCTGAAGAGCTACAATATCAACCCCTTGGGATGCAAAACTTTTAAGGGTAATCTGCCATTTATTGGGGGAGTTTAAACCCTTTGCATTTACATAGAAAAATGTAAGCTTATCAAAGATTATTGAAATGAGTAGTACAGCTTACCCAGATTTCCATTTTTGGGGGTCTTCGTCTCCAAACCGTCTCCAAGTGTGGTAATTTTTATTGTTTATTTATCATTTCTTGTGGATTAGTGGATGATATCCAGATCCATTCCTGAGGCAGCAACATTATAGCGCTCTATTTCTATTTTATATATTTTTTTATATTACCTCTGGATGTTTTGCTTTTAAATTCCATTTATAATGTTAGCAAATAAGGATATAGTACATTCAAAATATATTGAGAAGCCAAGTGGAACAGAGTGAGTACTACATACACACTTTATATGTTCTCCTTTTGAACCTGCTTTATCATTTTGTCTGTTCATCTCTCAAATTAGTTTGGTTCCTATACTAAGGATGATCTGTCTACTTTGTTAGTGTGACTGGCTTTAATGTTGAAACCTGCTCATTGGTGACAAGTGGTGACTCTTTAGTAGCCTCTTTGGACCACCCGCATCTTAGAACAAGTTTCACATATGTGATTACAGTACTGGGAGTGTGTACATAAATTGTTAGATGTGAAGCCATCCATGCTTTTATAATTGTTTTACTCAAACCCGGGAGAGAACCCCTTTATCAAGGATCCTATGGCCCCATATTGCTGTTCTGTACAGATGTTAAAATACTAGCCAAAATAATATAATTTATTCAGGCCAGATGGGGTTCATGCCAGGTAAGTCCACAATTTACAATCTCTGTCATTTATACACACATCCCCAAATATCCCACAAAGCTAAGTGGGGGCAGTGGTGGTGTCACTTGATACTGCTAAGGCCTTTGACTTATTGGAATGGAACTACCTATGGGAAGTACTTGATTGATGTGGCCGGGGCAGCTTTATTAGCCGGGTTAAATTATTATAGTCTGCCCCTACAGCAAGGATATGTGCCAATGGCTACACTATGACCCCATGTGGTCTGGGTAGGGGCACTAGGGGTAGAGTGGAATGTGGGAGTCTTGGGTGGGGGGAGGGTACAGGGGTTCCGGTCCTGTGCATCGGGATACTCTTGTAGGGTTTTCCGTGGCGCAGAGCGTACTGTGGCAATGTTTTGTGTCTGTGTATTTGTGTGTGCATGATGATGCTGGTAGTTGCTTAATTTGTTGTCTCCCCTTTTTGTTGTGGTAGGGTCAGATTTTTCTCCTGGGTGGAGCCTTTTGATTTCTGTGGAGAGAGGGCCAGTGGGGACAGAAAGAGGGGAGAGAGGCTCATCTTATTGTTGATTGCGGTCTTAGGCTTTTCAGCAATATAATCAATTATTCTGCTCTTAAGCTCTTCTTTCTTTGAGTGGTTTATAGCCCTTCTATGTTTGGTATATTGCTTGCCTAGTTGATAGCTCAATGCTGAGTGGGTATGAACACTAAAAGATTTATGTGGTGTTTGTGGCGTGTCTATGTGGGGGTCTATAGATGTGTATTAAAGAGATTTAATTTAAACTCTTTAAATAATACTTAAACTTGTTGTGTAAATGTGTTTGATAAATAGTGTGTGCTAAAGGTGTAGTATTTGAGTGGTGTGTGTGTAATGGGTGGCTGCTGGTGTGTGTTATTAGTAGGCAGCTCTGAGAAGAGCAGTTGTGATAAGTTATAGCTTCTAGCTCTAAGAAAAGTAGTTGTTGTGTAGTTAATAAGGGGAGCGCCTCTCCCTCTTGGTTGTAGTTTGGGATTCCTACTTCTGCTTTTTACTGTTATCTCCAATTATGGCATGCCATTTATTCTCAGTTCACTGATTCCACCTCAGATTAGGGTTTCCCCTGTCAAAAAAATTGTCTGCTATGGGTTCATGTAAAACAATATCTATCCTCTATTCCAGTCTTAATGTTCAAATAGCACCTGATGAATTAGTAAATCTTAAATATAAAGGGCAGGGTGACTTTCTGATGAGGACTGGAATCAAGCATTTAAAAGTCTACAGGGTGCAATGTTGTGTCTTCGGTATCAGTCGATACATTTCTTTATTCTCCACACGGTTTATAATTGTCCGTTTGGTCAGTTTGAATCGCTTCTCCTATTCATCTGAAGTAGCCCTTAGTGTGGATTAAGCAAAAGCACCCTCTGGGAGTACAGGGCGGTGAGGGGCTTCTAGAGAGAGGTTTGGCAATGTGTTCTGAATACAGTACTTGCAATTCCCCCTCTTGAGGCCAAGCTGTGTCTATTTGACATCTCCCTGGAGGATATTACTAAAGAAACAATTTACAAATATGTACTGAACCTAACAACTTTGGCAAAGGTTATCATTTCAAGAATATGGCTTGCTACAAATTCCTCTGATTTCCTAAAATGGAGAGTGCTTGTTAATGTTATGCTGAAGCAAGGAAAAATACATGCATACCAGTAGGAATGCGAAGCATTAGTACCACAAGATTTGGTCCCGTTTATATAAATCAAAGATTAGAGTATGTTCTAGTGATATGGAAACTATTGATTAGAATGTAAACAATTAAAGTGTGGTTCCCTGGTACTTCATGTCCGATGGCTGTCATTATTCCGACAGTGTAGATGTCGGCACTTAACCTGCCGACACTAAAATGTCACCATGACGGCGGCTATACCCCAGACCCGACAGCATTGGTCTTTTAATGTCGGCATTATGATTGGCAACATTGTCAATGTCGCCAATCACACTGATGACATTGTCCACCTGTCTACACAATGCAATTGTTGGCATTTAGCCTGCCAACATTTTCATATCGGCAGGTTAAGTGCCGACATTTACACTGTTGGAATCATGTTCCTTACCAGTCATGCCTTGTGTACAACTTATAATGTTGATTTGTGTATTTTCCAATACATGTATACTAATTATTATAGATTGTAACTTTACTTTTAACTATATCAATTCCTGTTTGTTTTAAAATTCGACTATATATTGCAATTTTTCTACAGATTAATTATGTATTAATTGGATTTGCTGATTACTGGATTTATTTTAGATACCTTGTTAGTTAGTGTTTATGTTGGGAGTTTTTCCGTTTGTCTTGTGTTCTGAAAATTTCAATAAAAAAAAGTACATGATTTAACAAAAATCAAATAAAAAATTATGTGAAAAAATCTTTTATTTTTATAATAAGACTCTGTTGAGCTCAAAGAGCTGTGTGGCAATAAAAACAGCCGGATGGAGCACCCGGGAAATAGGTGCTGGGGAGAACACTGCCACCCCTCACCAATTAAGAAATTGGATCCCTGTGGATCCAATTTAGTTGATTAATAAATTGGTGAAAAAGGGATTGGGAAATCTTTATTTACAGTGGATATAAAAAGTCTATGCACGCTTGTTGAAATTGCAGCTTTTTGTGATGTAAATTCTCACATCAAGATAAATCATGTCGGACATTTTTCCACCTTTATTGTGACCTTGCAACTAACAAAATGCAAGTCTCTGGTGGCTGTATTGCTGTTGGAAGTTGAATAACTCTTTTCACCAGGCTTGCGTCTTAAGTAGGCCCGATTGACGATCATGGTCCAAGAGCCTACTTCCATATGGGCAGTGCCAGTATATCACTTACTACAATTTAACGAAAGAAAGGGCATAGTTTGAGAAAAGTGAATGTCAACATGTGTTGCAAGGCTCATCATGAATAGCTTTGTGTACAACGATCTATTAGTGCTTCATCTCTACAGCTGGTTAAAATTTGTGTGTAGCATTGGGCTAGTTACAACTAGATAAAAGAGCAACAATTCTCACTATACTAATTCAATTAACCTTTTCACTTTCCTAACCCCTTTAGTCAATACAATTCAGTCAGTTTAAGTTGGGCAGATACTTGTTACGAGCCAATACACTTGGTGATTTAAAGGCAGTTAGATCTAAAACAACCAAATTTGCTGATAAAATTGTGATGTGTTTCAAGCTTGATTTCAGAAGTGTGTTTCTATGAACCTTTGATGCTCCTGGTCAAGTTTTTAAGTCTGAAATACTAAATGGATGTCAGTTGGACACTGATCCATTGTTCATCATCATCACCATTTATTTATATAGCGCCAATAATTCCACAGCGTTGTACAGGGAACTCATTCACAACAGTCCCTGCCCCATTGGAGCTTACAGTCTAAATTCCCTAACATGCACACAGACTAGGGTCAATTTGGTAAGAGCCAATTAACCTACCAGTATGTTTTTTGAGTGTGGGAGGAGACCGGAGCACCCATAAGAAACCCACGCAAACACGGGGAGAAAATACAAACGCTACACAGATAAGGCCATGGTCGGGAATTGAACTCATGACCCCAGTGCTGTGACGTAGAAGTGCTAACCACTTAGCCACCGTGCTGCCTCATATTATAATATTTTCAATATGGAACATGCTAACTTCATCCATTGTTTTCTTGTTATGCCGATGTGTATGTATTTTCATAAATCCATCATCTGGCAATAGTTTCATATATCATTATGCTTCGTTTTAAGCAGTGTATATATAACTTATCTTGTCTTTTTCTCCACAGGGATCTGTAAAGTTTCACTACAAGCGATCTCCACTGCATTTTGCTAACATATGTCCAGAGGCGCTTCACTGTGGTCTATCTGGCTTTAATGAGATTATGCTGGAAAAATGAATATGAACAGACTGTTGGTATAAGCATAATTATTTCTAATACCTTCTTTAATCTGCACTTTATTCCCTTTCTTAAGAAGTGAGGTCTGAACCTATAATATACACCAAATATTACAGCACTGTTATCATCACTAGTGCAAGCAATCAAAGAAAAAAAAAAATATATATATATATACACACACACACAAACAATACTGTGTAAAAGTTTTCGGCAGGTGTGGAAAAATACTGCAACGTAAGAATGCTTTCAATGATCGAAGTGTTAATATTTTATTTTTAGCAATTAACAGTGCAAAGTGAATGAACAAAAGAGAGATCTAAATCAAATCAATGTTTGGGGTGACCACCCTTTGCCTTCAAAACAGCATCAATTCTTCTAGGTACACTTGCACACAGTCAGGGATTTTATAGGACTATAGTCAGATGTTTGATTAACCAATCATACCAAACAGGTAATAATGATTATCATTTTCATATGTAGGTTGATACTCAGTCATTAACTGGAACAGAAACAGTTGTGTAGATGGCTTAAAACTGGGTGAGGAACAGCCAAACTACAAAGGTGAGGGTGTGGAAGACAATTTCATGTCAGAGATCATACACCATGGCAAGACTGAGCACAGCAACAAGATGCAAGGTAGTTATACTGCATCAGCAAGGTCTCTCCCAGGCAAAGGTTTTAAAGCATACTGGGGTTTCAAGATGATGTTCAAGGTTTTTTTGAAGAAGCACACAGAAACGGGAAATGTTATGTACCCTAGACGCAGTGGTCGGCCAGGGAAACGTAGTTCATCAGATGAAAGACTCATCATACTTACTCCCTTTCAAAATCTGAAGATGTCCAGCAGTGCCATCAGCTCAGAAGTGGAAAAGAACAATAGGACCCAGGTACACCAGGTACACCTATCTGCTGTTCAGAGAAATTTGGCCAGAAGTTGTCTTTATGGAAGAATTGCAGCCAAAAAGCCATACCTTCGACATGGAAACAAGGCCAATCGACTCAACTATGTATAAAAAAATAGGAACTGGGGTGCAGGAAATTGGCAGTGGGTGCTCTGGACTGATGAGTCAAAATGTGAAAAGGCACTTTGTTTGCTGGAGAGCAGTACAATAATGAGTGTCTGCAGGCAACAATGAAGCATGGTAGAGGTTCCTTGCAAGTTTGGGGCTGCATTTCAGCAAATGGAGTTGGGTATTTGGTCAGGATTAATGGTGTCCTCAATGCTGAGAAATACGGTCAGGTACTTATTCATCATGCAATACCATCATGGAGGTGTCTGATTGGCTCTAACTTTATTCTGCAGAAGGACAAGGATCCAAAACACTGCCAATGTCATTAAGAACATTCATCGTAAAGAAGAACATGCAGTCCTGGAAGTGGTGATATGGCCCCCAAAACGGTGGTAGTCATCCTACCGATGACTAAAATTCCAACAGGAGAGAGGTAGAAAGGAGAATACCGATGCCTATGATAGTGACATCTAATAAATGTAGACACCCATTTTCGAGACCACTCAATGCCGGCACTGTCATTCTGCACACAGCTAGGTTCCCGACAGTCAGTTTGCTGCTTTTAAGGGGGCAATGCAAGGACACGCCACCAGGATAAAGTAGGAGTATTACTACAAAAGGTAAAATAAAAAGCTTGGGGGTCTGTCTGGTATTACATGAAGAGACTGAAGGATTTGAGTAAGCCTACATCCACATGAAATCTGTGATTGGTTTTCCAAGATGTTTGGAACAACCTCCCTGCCGAGTTTGTTCAAAAACTGTGTGCAAGTGATCCTAGAAGAATTGATGCTGTTTTGAAGGTAAAGGGTGGTCCAGTCTCGTAACTAGACATTTTAGTGCCCTGGGCGAGACATCTTAGTGAGAGTGACTTTTGCCAAGCAGGTATGGCCAACCTACTGTGGAGGTGTGGCTAGCACTTTTCCTTCTATGTGTCTCACTGTTATTCCTGAAAGCTATAAAGAAGCCCAACGATGGTGAAAAACCTTGTATCTGTACACAAAAGCTAATAAATCCTGTCTCAGTGTAATTATGCGTTACATATGAGAATTTGACTTACCTTCCCTCTCTCAATAATGGGTTGCAAATGAAAAGACTGGCCCGTCCACTGTGCCCTGAGACAGGTCAGGTGGCATGTTTCTTCTTCTCTAGTTGTTTTACCTAGTTCTGTTCTGGGGCACGGAGGTAAGCCACTCTAGAGAGGGGTTCCCAAAATGTTTTACTTAAAATAAAAATAATATAGCAAATCCAGACAGTGCTGCCTTTTCATATACATATCACTCTCACAATCCCAAGCAAAATGTACAAACAACACTCTTGACAGAGTGAAAGGTGATGGCATATTGGGAGAGATACAACTGATTTGATGCCGATATAAGCCATATATTTTCCTGCATATTAAAGATATGCAGTAAAACGGGATATATATATTTTTATGCGGTAATAAGCATCAGGCTTCACTTAAGCAGGTGACCGCGTTCTCATTACAGTGTCTTGGCCATGTGAAGATGTGTGCTCTCTGATTTTAAAGATGTCCTGGCAGAAATAAATAAAATAACTCCTTATATTCTTTTTAAATGTTGAATTCTATAAATTGCAGAGGTGGAGAGGTGCTTGGTTGCATAGGGAGAGGAATCATAGCAGAAAGTAAGAAGTAATAATGCCACTGTATAGGTCATTGGTATGGCCTCCTCTAGAATACTGTGTTCAGTTCTGGAGGCCATATTGTCACTCACCGGACCGTGAGTGCCTCTGCGCTGGTGCGTGGCTCCCTAGCCTTCCTGCCGGCACCTATCCTGAACCGCGGCCGTCCGCCATCCTGATGGTCTGCGCATGCGCAGCTCCCAAGAACTCTTGTGACTGTTGCTTTTAATCCAAATTGGTTGATCAGGCAACTCCCAATTTAAGGCACCTGTGTGCATTACCTCATGGCCTGATCTTGGAGTCTCATTCCCTGTGAGTCTCTGAAGGTGTCCCCTGTGTTCTACTAGTGTCTTCAGTTTCCTGCTGATTCCTGATCTACTCATCACTGGTTTCCATACCCACTACTATCTCCTGTGTACTACTAGTGTCTTCAGTTTCTGTGGATTCCCTGTGCTACTCATCGCTGGTTTCCATACCTGCTACAGTCTCCTGTTTCCTGCCTGTGTCCTCAGCTGGACTCTGATTACCGGATCTACTCACCTGTGGTTCCTACACTCGTCTCTGCCGTCCAGCGTCTCTGCAGTTCCTGCATCTCCCTGTGGACAGACTGTTCTACTGAATAGCGGTATGCCTATCTGTTATTGACTTTCTACGTTTACTCTGCATATCCGCTAGGACAAGTTTCCACGCTCAGCAGCGGTATCCATATAGACTGTTATTGTTACGCTGCATACCTGTTTGGAATTAACCGTACTACTCAGTCGTTATATGCATAACTGTGATTGACTATCCATTATTGGCCTGCATATCTGTGCTGAGCAAGTCTCTACCAAGCAGCGCCACACATACCGTTATATAGACTTTGTTGGATACGCTGCATACCTATTGGGATCAAGTTCCTCTGTGCTCTCAGTGTCTGCATCCTATTATCTTTGTATGCTTCCACTCATCAACACTTGTACACATCCTCACCTATTAAACAGTGGTACAACTTGCTATACGCAGACCACTGACTTCGACGCTACCTACCTGCATCTGGACAAGTCTTCTCACCATAAGCAGTGGTACAACTTGCTATACGCAGACCACTGACTTCCCCGCTACCTACCTGCACCTGGACAAGTCTTCTCACCATAAGCAGTGGTACAACTTGCTATACGCAGACCACTGACTTCCCCGCTACCTACCTGCACCTGGACAAGTCTTCTCACCATAAGCAGTGGTACAACTTGCTGTACGCAGACCACTGACTTCCCTGCTACCTACCTGCATCTACTCACGTCCATACTGATCTCCGTGTTCAAATCTGCCTTTCCACTATATCAGCTAGTCGCTGATTCATTGACCAAAGATTGCTGCAAGTCACTGACTTTCCTATTATTTATTGGCATTCTCTCTCCATCTGCTGTGATATCTGTTCCGCTAGTCACCCCGCTACCAGAGGACCGTTGTGTGAACTTCAATACTCTGGTAAGCCCAGTCATCTGGTGAATTCCTGGGCAAGACTCCTAGTGCCCGAGACACACATCTCCAGATGGATATAAATACATTAAAGACTGTACAAATAAGGGCAACTAAAATGGTGCATGCCCTACAGCACAAAACTTACCCGGAGAGACTAAAAGATATCAATATGTATAGTTTGGAGCAGAGAAGGGAAAGGGGGGACATGATTAAACCTTTCATATATATGAAAGGTTTTAACAAGGTACAGGAGGGAAATATTCTTCAAAAGAAGAAATGTATTAGAACACAAGGACATGGACTGACACTGGAGGGAAGTAGGTTCAGAGGAAATTTGAGGAAAAGCTACTTCACAGAAAAGGTAGTGAATAATTGGTAGAGCCTCACATCAGAGGTGGTAGAGGCTAATACAGTAGAGCAATTTAAACATGTTTGGAATAGACATAAGAATATCCTTATAAAGAACTAAGGATCAAATAGGGTTTGAGGTTACCATAGGTTAAAAAATGGGTAGACTAGAAGGGCCAAGCGGTTCCTTGTCATGTTCTATGTTTCTATGGAGAGATGCTAGCACAGTGTAAAATATTAAATAATTTGGTGTGCTGGGATATAAAAGAGGCATGTGGGGAAAAAGCACAGACTGTTATTAAAGTGACTTTTATTTGTCTTCCAGATTTTGCATATGTGACTGTGGGCAATTTATTGCTTCATATTTACCTTTTAAGCTTCTTTTCTATACTTCTGTATTCTTCTTCGTTATCCTTCTTCTGTATTCTGCTGTCTGAAGACAGTCCTCTTCTACCTTCCCAGTCCAGCCGCTGCTGAGCTGTAACTCCTGGCTCTTCTTGGCTCCTATAAATTCAATTGCAGCGTCATGACATCAGATGCTGCAGGGACAGAGTTCACAAGCCAGGAGGAGTCGGGTGCTGGGCGCCATTTTGGAAACGCTTAGCCGACAAGCTTCCAGCGCCGGTAATCTGTAGTCTGCAGTCACAGAACCATGGCACAGAGGCAAGTAGCACGCAGAGTCTGACACACACACACAGAGGGAGGGTGGCAGAGGCTGACACACACACACAGAGGGATGGTGGCAGAGGCTCATACACACACAGAGGGAGGGTGGCAGAGGCTGACACACACAAACAGAGGGAGGGTGGCAGAGGCTGATACACACACAGAGGGAGGGGGCAGAGGCTTACATGCACACACACAGAGGGAGGGTGGCAGAGGCTGACACACACAGAGGGAGGGTGGCAGAGTCTTACATGCACACACACACACAGAGGGAGGGTGGCAGAGGCTGACACACACACAGAGGGAGGGTGGCAGAAGCTGACACACACTGAGGGTGGCAGAGGCTATAACACACACAAAGAGGGAGGGTGACAGAGGCTATAACACACACACACACAGAGGGAGGGTGGCAGAGGCTGATACACACAGAGGGAGGGTGGCAGAAGCTGACACACACACAGAGGGAGGGTGGCAGAGGCTGATACACACACAGAGGGAGGGTGGCAGAGGCTGACACACAGAGGGAGGGTGGCAGAGGCTGACACACAAACAGGGAGGGGGCAGAGGCTGACATCCACACACACAGAGGGATGGTGGCAGAGGCTTACACACACAGTGAGGGTGGCAGAGGCTTACACACAGAGGGAGGGTGGCAGAGGCTGACACACAGGTAGGGGGGAGAGGCTGACACACACACAGAGAGAGGGTGGCAGAGGCTGACACACAGGAAGGGGGCAGAGGTTAAAACACACACAGAGGGAGGGGGCAGAGGCTAAAACACACACAGAGGGAGGGGGGCAGAGGCTGACACACGAAGGGGGCAGAATTTGACACACACAGGGAGGGGGCAGAGGCTAAAATACACACAGATGGAGGGGGGCAGAGGCTTAAACACCCACACAGGGAGGGGGCAGAGGCTAAAACACACACACAGAAGGAGGGGGCAGAGGCTAAAACACACACAGAGGGAGGGGGCAGAGGCTGACACACGAAGGGGGCAGAGGCTGACACACACACAGGGAGGGGGCAGAGAAGGAGAGGAGACAAAAGTTGTCATACTCATGGGAATTTCTTTAAGAGGGTGAAGCTCTGCCCACTTTCTGATAAGCTCCACCCCTCCGAAGTCCGTGAAATGGGAGGTATGCCAACACTGCCTGTCTCACACAGAGATGGGGGCATGATTGAGGGGAGAGAGACTGTCCCAGGGGAGGAGAGTGAGCGAGCCTCACATACTGAGTCTCCGATGCCCAGCCTTAATAGAGCATGGGCTCCCCGGCGTTCTACAGCCTGCTGTCACAGAGCCAGAGCAGAGAAGCCAGAGCAGAGAGGCTAGTAGCAGACGGCCGCTGCGCCCCCTTGGACTTGTGCCCTGGGCGACAGCACCTGTCTAGTTACGGCTCTGGGGTGGTTACACCAAATATTGATTTATCTTCTGTTCATTCACTTTGCATTTTGTTAATTGATAAAAATAAACTATTAACACTTCTATTTTTGAAAGCTTTCTTTGCAGCAATTTTTCCACTCCTAACTAAAACTTTTGCACAGTATTGTGTATATAAATTTTTGCTCTGTACACAATAACTAGTGCTAGGTTCACTACTATAAGCAGGTTATATGTTGTCTGTAAAGTTAATTATCTAGCCTTAGGTGATTTACTATGTAGAATTTTGCACTGACTCATATGTATGTCTTCTGAAACTAGTTGGCCCTTGTGCGTGTACTGCAGCAATGTGGTTTTTTGTTTAACCTATTACACTACATTAATTTATCATGATATGTACTTTGATATCCATTTTTTCTGTATTATGTAAATATTATTTTTTGCAATAATAAGTGACTGCAGTGGTTACGTGCATAATGTGCCTTATGTTATAACATAAAGCATAATTTTGCTAAGAAGACCAAATATAAACAACAATCCTAAAATGGGCTAGTTATTCAAGAAAAATATTTAGCTTACAAGACATATGTACAAAATGCCTAACAGAGTACAACAATTTGTTCTTGCCCTAGACAGACTATATAGCTGTGGAATTTTAAAACAAGTAGATGTTTGAATTTCAGTTTATATTTAGTATTCACTATTCATAAAAAGGGGCACAGTAAAACAAAAGAGTAATTTAAATATAGCACTGCTCAGCTCTAAAATAATATATTTAAACAGTAGCAGTTCAAAAGCAGTTTAGGTCATGATCCTAAAAAAAATTACTATTGTACCAACATCCTAATATAACACCTTAAAAACACATTTAAGGAACTAAACATGATTCTGCTAATTTCTTAAACATCATTCAGAATAAAGTTTAATATGCAGATGTATCTCTTGACTTGGTCTGATCTGCTTAGGGATCCTTACGTCAGAAAAAACATAAATTGTACTCCAATTAGCATAATACCTTGATTAGTGTGCTTCAAGCTCTCAAAATTGGTTTATGAAACAAATAAGTGTACCAAACATTTGCAAAAATGCAACCAAATGACAATACAAAAAACAAAAATACTACTTTATTTAAAAAGATGTGTGCTCTACACAACCCTAAGCAGGGTTTGCATGAGCTTCAGCATGCAATTTCTTTTACTTTAAGGACTCTATTTTTTGTGTGTGTAACTTTACTTCTTTGTAGACTTGTATTAATTTTACCTTGCAGATTTGCCATGTCCATACTTGGCTGACTCCTAACTTTAAAGACCCACACGAAGAGCCTTTAAGTCTCTGAAAAGTTTAACCACTTCGATATGCAAGTTGAAACTACACAAATCAATCACAGCAGTTGCAGTGGCTGAGGCACCTATAGAAATATATTGATTTCAGAATCGTTGACCTAAAATGCTCATTTTCTAATGTCAGACATCTGCTAGGTATTGATAAAGGAACGAGCGAAAAATGACATCCATAATGGTCTTATGCATTTATGGTTGAAAATGACAGAGTTCAAGGACACTCTAAGCTGTAAAATATTTTTATTAAAATAAATACGTACATTATTGCAATGAATAAAATATCTGCTAAGCATATACCTTTTGTTATGGCACAATACCATTTTAGTACTATCAGTCTTGAAAAATATTTTCTTTTTGTACAACTGACAAACATTTGTTTGCAAATTCTGCAAATAGTGGCTCTTGCATATATTTTTTCAGTGCCTCATTTTTCTTCTCTGACCGGTCAAGTGCAAGCAGCACTCGTCTAAGATGTACATTTAGTAATTACAGTTTTAGTTCTTACGATTCCCCTGTGAAAGAGAGACAAGAAAAACTTACATATAGATAGATGGATATAACAGCAGATTTTCATCATTGTGTTATTTGTATGCAATCAATAACTTTTATTTTAGGAAAAAGGCACAAAGATATTTTTAGTTAAAGATTGTCTTAAAAAAAATCCACATAACAGTAGTTGTGCGTAAAGTGCTTGGTGCAATGTACTTGGTTTGAATCTCATTTAGACAGCTTTATGCTGCTTCAACTTAGTGTTCATTCAATGCATTAGGTCTCATAGATCAGTGGTCAGCGAACAGGGGTAAATTACCCCAAATGGGTTAAAAATGAAATTTCTGGGGGTAATGCTGCAGATTCACATGCTGTCAGTTGGATTGTAGACCCCTTTAAATGTGAAATTGCTGTTGTACCAGAAGAGCCTCAAGGGTTGACAGAGGCACTTCTTGAGCTTCGATGCAATAATGAATCACATATTGCATTTGAAAACAAAGCAGATCTGTCATATTTTTGGATGTCAACAGCTGCAAAGGCATTTAAAATTGCACATGAGGAGGCAGTCAAAAGTTGCTGCCTTTTGCAACAACCTACCTTTGTGAACAAGGATTTTCCACTCTAACGAACATAAAAACAAAGCAGAGAAATCGATTGGACGCTGAAGATTGTCATATTGAACAGCAAAAAACAGGAGTTTCTTTTAATTAGGTGCACTCAATCCTCTGAAATTAACCTTTGATTTGAACAAGTATAAGTACCCGCTTTAAAACATAACTTTTATTGTCATAAATTTTTTAAAAGCGAAATATAGGGTAAAATTGTGCTCATAGATAAAAATTGTGATTGTGATGATACTTATTAGCCTAAATAATATATCGTGTTGTGTCTCACATAAAATAGTAAGTATGATTTTAGATATTACATTTTCCCCATTTTATATTAGACTTGAACGGTACCGATGCTATTCAATAGCGATGTAATCTATTTAGAACATATATTATATCTCCGCCCATCGCTTTCTTATTGGTCCAATGACGGACCAAGCTAGCATTATAATCAGTAGGATTAAGTAATCTTAGTGTCATTTTATATTAAATCTCTAGTACAGTGTCATTCATGATCCTAATATAGCGCTTACCTTTTTAACAGTAAAACCTTCCTAATCGGACCTCTTTATACCTATTTATGACAAATTTTTAATTAACTGTAGGTTTCAATGTTTAAGTCCAATATCATTTGATTGGGCCATGCGTTATATTTGAGATTATCTCAGCGGTCATGCATCTATAATAGGTATTGTATACCTCTTTGATCTTTCTCAAAAATTATTATTATCTCTGCTCCTTTTTATGCTAACCGCCATTTGTAATCAATAAAATGTATTTGTTTAGATCACCTATAGTGTTTAAATACCTAATTAATTTTGACTTGGTTTGTAGATAAAAAAGCTTGTTTGCAATCTAGTGTCTCTCTTCACTAACATTATTTTATCCAATAGGGAGTACAGAGAAACCGCTCCCAGG
Source organism: Mixophyes fleayi (assembly GCF_038048845.1). Lineage (NCBI taxonomy): Eukaryota > Metazoa > Chordata > Amphibia > Anura > Limnodynastidae > Mixophyes > Mixophyes fleayi. The sequence continues at coordinate 231,029,406 of NC_134403.1, forward strand.
TGACCCCTCAGTTGATTATCAACCACATACCATATCAGAGGTCTCAGCCTCTGGTCACCCCGAAATCCCTAACCATAGGATAATTAATAGTATCATTCTGATTGAGAACTTTGGACTCGGGGCTCACTGTGTATCAGAAATGTTAATAATTCCAAGAATACTAACCCTCCTTTCCCTAAACATATACCTGATGTGTTGTGATACTATTGCTATAATGTTGGTACAATCATCAATTAAAAATATCTTAATCAACTTCAATATAAGGAGGAATTGGCAAATGCAGTTTATACCCCTATATACCCAGAGTTAGAAGGGTACTACTAGGCAGGTAGCAATTCACACCCCATAAACCATTGTATCCAGGATAGCAGGGTGCCGTTATTTCAGGCTGGATATATAAGATACAAATAGTGTGAGTGATAATAGAACTCTAAACTATATAGAAGAATGCAAGTGGTGTGAATTTTCTGCAGTACGCCAGTATTATCCAGGAGTGTAATGGCTATTAGACCATTTCAAGATTAATTCAATAGATACCATAGACTCGTTATAATAGCTCTATGGGGCTGTAGGGCATCCATACAACTACTCCTCGATTATATATGCAGGTTTGCCAAATTTCAACCTCCATACCATATGGTCTATATTATAAACCCATATAGGTATAATATTTATGTGCATCCAGATCATTTTAATCACAATTTTTATCTATGAGCACAATTTTACCCTATATTTCGCTTTGCACCTAATTAAAAGAAACTCCTGTTTTTTGCTGTTCAATATGACACGATTATGTTTCTAGGTAGCACCCCAGAGAAATATGACTATTTACTTATCATTATCATAATATATATATATATATATATATATATATATATATATATATATATATATTAACACTGGGATCAAATCCTCCAGTTGGTGCGGTAGAGTAACCCCTTTTTTCTGTACGCTGAAGATTGTATCAGAATTACTCTGACATCAAAATGCCCCAATATTGATGATCTCGTATCAAAAATTAAGCAACATACTTTCTCCAAAACCTGAAGTTTTGAAGTTGAAGCTTTCAAGGAAATTTTGAATAGATTCAATAAAATGTAGAATTCCAATAATTATAAATATACGATTTCCTTCCTTTCAAATCAAGGGGGTAATGTCAGCGTATCTAAATATATTTGGGGGTAAAAGGTAAAAAAGTTCCCTGACCCCTGTCATAGATAGTCCAAACCAGTGGTGGGCAACATGCAGTCTGCCTATGATCTTAACCTTCACATGTAGTACCCAGTTCTACGCCCCATCTGATTTATTCACTGCTTTTTTAAAAAGCAGATAATAATAATGAAGGATTCTGCAGTCTGCTTCTGCAACACATGATTTTTTTTTTTTAATAGGTTACCCAGTATGTAGGGTATGTGGGGGAGGCGAGATGGCATATGGGGATGTTTAGGAGTACATGTGGATCAGAGTGCGTTGTGGGGTTCTGAGCGGCAAGTAGTGGAAGTTTGAAGCGAAGGGGCATGTGGGAGGCATTTGGGATGAGTATGATGGGGGTACTGCAGTAGTTTGGGGGCTGTTTTTTATTCTTGAAATTAAGGGTAATGTGCAGCGCTTTTGAGGGTTACTCATGACTGGTTTAAACAGTATTTTTTTTTTTAAATCCAGTATTTTTATTGAAATTTTTTAAGATATAAACATACCAAACAACTAAAAGAAAAGAAAAACAATCGCATACATATCAGAATTAAATGACGAAATTTACAAGATTACAATAAAGCATAATAAAAATAAATGTGCTATATTCATTCAGGATCATACACCGTAAATGCTTATACATAAGTATGTTACACATGCAGGGTTTATTACATGGACTCAGATAATATTATTATTATTATTATTATTATTATCATCATTTATTTGTTGGGCACCACAAGGTTTCCGCAGTGCCTTACAAACAGTAGACCATACAGGGTAAAACATTACAGAACAATAAACACAGAGTACCAATGCTTCAGAAACTCCGGGCAGACATATGGAGTAAATACGGAGCAGAAGATTCGGTATGGAGACAGGAGGGGAGAGGGGCCCTGCTCATGCGAGCTTACATCCTAAGGGAAGGTGGACAAAAAGGCACGAAAGGGAGGCAGTGATACGAGGGAGAAAAAGGGGCAGGGGAGAGGGGGGAGAACTGCAGAGTAGATGAGGGGTTAAGTGGATGGTTGGTATGCTTTCAGGAACAGGTGAGTTTTAAGTGCCCGTTTGAAGGAGCATAGATTGGGTGCGAGACGGATGGAGCGAGGGAGGTCATTCCAGTGCAGTGGGGCAGCTCGGGAGAAGTCTTGGATTCTAGAGTGGGAAGAGGTAATTAGAGTGGAGGAGAGGCGACGGTCGTTTGCCGAGCGCAGGGAGCGGGCAGGAGTGTGGATGGTGAGGAGGTTAGAGATGTAGGGGGCAGTAGACTGGGAGAGAGCTTTGTAAGTGGTAGTAAGGAGTTTAAAGAGGATTCTGTAGGGGAAAGGGATACTTATTATAAGAACTGCGGGAGCCATACATTTAAATAAATAGAGCATCTGTACTAGATGACACAGGATAGAATGGAGACTCTAACCATCTGTACCATATATTCTCAAATTTCTTCAGAGCCTGTCTGCTAGTATAAACAAATCTCTCGTGCCTTATGGTAGTATTAACCAGTGCCTTCCAATTTTTAACCGTGGGACTCGTCGGGGCCAACCACAGCCTCGCTATACAGACCTTAGCCAACATCAATAACTGTGAAATGTACATTTTTGTAAGTTTATTAACTTTCCCCTTCAGTCGGAGCCCAAAGAGACAAGTGGCCGGTGAACTAAGAGACACTTCAATTCCAGTAACCTGAATACATCTCCTGATCCTTCGCCAGAAGATTCGTATACATGAACACTCCCATAGAAGGTGCCAAAAGTTAGCATTGATCGAATTGCATTTCGGACAGTTAGGGGTAACATCCGGGCGAAATTTTGCCAATCTAATAGGGGTAAAGTAGGCCCTGTGTAAGATAAACACCTGTATTTGTTGAAATTTTAATGACGAAGTATAACCTTTAGTACTGTCTGTAACCATTCCCCACTCCTTGTCTGATAAAGGGCCAATATCTATTTCCCACTGATTCCTCAAACCATCCAAATCATCTGCAGTGGATTCATAAAGAAGACATGAATACATTCGAGAGATCAGACCTCTATAACCCAAGGCCTTTAATTGTTTCCTCAGTGGATCCACCCCAAACACCAATGTCTCCCCTTTAAATTGTGTGTTTAGGGCGTGTTGTAATTGAAGGTAAGAATAAAACATTGTTCTGGGTACAGAGAATTCCCCAACCAACTGTTCGAAGGATTTAAGTACATTTGTGTCATAAAGTTGACCTACCGACACCACACCCAACCGAGACCACTCCCTGGCCCTCTTCACTGTATTCAACTTCTCAAATTTCTTTGCCCCCCAGATAGGAGTACATGGATCAATGTCAGTTTGTTTCATTGTTTTATTACAGATTGTCCAAATCTTAACTGCCTGAATCAGGAGCGGAGGAGCCCGCATACCAAGCCGCCCCGCCAGCTCTGACTGTAAGGGAGTGTGATTAGAATTAAATTGGTGTACCAACACCCAATGTAGCTCATGATAATCGGGGTCCGAAACCCATGCCCTAAGGTGGACCAACTGAGAGGCAAAATAATATAGTTTCAAGTTAGGAAGTGCAAATCCACCAGAAGATCTGGATCTACACAGCGAGCTGAGCTTGACCTTAGCTCTTCCCCCTCCCCAAACCAATAAAATCAAAAAGCTATCAATGCAACGGAAAATGGAGGGTGGAATATATACAGATGACTGCTGGAGTATATACAAAAACTTTGGCTGCACCATCATCTTAATTAAATTTATCCTACCGGAGACAGAAAGTGGGAGCTTCTTCCATACATGAGTTTTTTCTTTAATGTATTTGATCTGGGGCCGCAAATTAAGTTCTACATATTCAGCGGGGGTATTAGAGATCCATATTCCCAAGTATTTGAATTTCGATGCCCATTTTAACTGCAAGCCTTCTAGCATTGTCACGGGACACTCCCACCCCAAAGGGAACACGCTAGATTTATCCCAATTAATTTTTAGGCCGGAAAAAAAACCAAATCCATTAACCACCCGCAGCAAATGTTTTAGGGAAGTGTGATCTGAAAGGAACAGCAGCATATCATCTGCATATAATGCCACCTTATCCTCTGTGCTCTGATCTAAGTGACACAATTTCTCTATCATGCCGGATCTTACAGGCCAGCGGCTCTATTGCTAATGCAAACAGGGCCGGAGACAACGGGCATCCCTGTCTAGTACCCCGCTCTAATTGAAATTGTTGAGAAAGATGCCCATTGACACAGACCCGCGCCACTGGATGTGAATACAAAAGTTTAACCCATTTTATAAATTCCGGGCCCACTCCAAATCGGGAGAGTACCTCCCACAGGTATGGCCACTCCACCGAGTCAAACGCCTTGGCTGCGTCCAAGGACACCACAACTTTGCTCTCAGAAGAGGGTGACTGCACCTGCAGGAGAGTATACAGCCTTCTAAGATTGATAGACGTGGACTTGCCTGGCATAAATCCCGTCTGATCCGGATGAATTAATTCCAGCACCACTACTTAACCTCAAAGCCAGTAATTTTGCCAGAATCTTAACATCATTTGACAAATCTTTCCCTGACTTAGGCAGCACCACCACTATTGCCTCTGCCATTGAAGGGGAAAGAGCGCCAGTCTCACCCAGCTCGCTGAATTTAACCAAACAACCTAGACACAAAAAAGGGCTGGTGTTTTTTATATAATTCAATTGGGATTCCATCTACTCCAGGGGCTTTATCATTAGGAAATGACATAATAGCTATATCAATCTCTTCAAGAGTAAAGGGTGAGTCCAAAAACTCCCTACTATCATCGGAGAGGACAGGAAGGGAGATGCCATTCAAATACCGCTGTAACGTATCCATGTCATATCTGACCTGCGACTTATATGTATTAGTATAATATTTATGAAATACCTCAACAATATCAGGCATCAGATACCTCTTAACCCCACTGTCATCACAGATAACCGGTACTGCCGCATCCGCCCTCTCCGCCCTTGTTAGATAAGCCAGGAAGCTACCATTTCTATCGCCCTCTGCATATCGTTCATGCTTAGAAAACAGAAATTTACGTTTGGATTTCTGAAATACATACTCTACCCACTCTCTCTGGGCCAACTGCCATGTTCCCCTTGCAACCTCAGTTTTGTCCGCAATGTATTGTGCTTCTAAGGATTTACCCTTTTTCTCTAATATCTGTTCTTTTTGTCTGGACGACTTTTTAATTTCAGCTATGCCAGCAATTAATGTCCCCCTTAGGAAAGCCCAAACTATAGGTGGCCTTGCTGTTACCAGATTATCTACAAAGAAGCCTTCCCACTGTGTCACCAATGTCGCTCCTGTACCCATCAAGGAGAGCCAGAAGGGATTTAATTTCCAAAAGGACTGGCCTCTATCAATTGCAAAATCAATAGATAGGCAGAGGGGCGAGTGGTCAGAAATTCCCCATGCCCTATATTCCACGCTCCTTACCAGCGGTACCAGAGAGTGTGACAGCAGAGCCAGATCAATTCTTGAAAATGCATTATGTGATGTAGAAAAGCAGGAGTATTGGACATCTTCTGAGTGCCTCAAACGCCATACATCTACTAACCCCATTTCCTCAACCAGAGCAGAAAAAGCCGACTTAGAGTTGCCAACTACAGCATTTTTCTCTCGCCATGTGTCCACCTCTCCATTTATCACATTATTAAAATCCCCTATACAAATGGCTGGAACCTTTGGGAATAATGCCATGAATTCTCCACATTTCCTTAACACCTCACCATTATACGGTGGGGGTATATATACAGCTAACAGAATCACCGGAACCCAATTAATGACAGCCTTCATCAGTACAAACCTTCCCCCTGCATCCACTTGAATTTTTTCCAAGGAGAAGCAGAGACGTTTATGTACCAATATAGAGACCCCTCAAGAATTAGTCGTGTACGTAGAGTGGTATGCCCTACCTACCCATGCTTTTTTAAGGGCGAGTATTCTATCACCATGTAAGTGAGTCTCCAATAGACAAACAATATCAGGATCATTTTTTCTAATTTGTCTTAGTACAAGAGAACGTTTCACAGCATTTTCAGCTCCTTATCAAATGTACCAGAATACATATAATAGTAGTCCCTCTTATCCCACTACCCCGCATCCCACACCCCTGCAGAGCATACATTGATATACTTATAAGCACATATAATCCTTGTCTATATATTACGATAACATTAAAACTACCCACAACTTAAATAACTTTAATACTAAACCCACACCCCCACCCTGTATACTCCACCCAACTTAAGTATACCTTAAACCCTAACTAAAGTTACCTTAAGATATTCAGCAGGCCAGCACACTACCAAAAGAGGTCACCCGCTGTTAAAGGACCTGTGGTAGCGCCTCACATGCGCACGCTATCCTTTAATTATATTCTTAGATACACTCGCACTTTTATGCACTTTTCCTTACACAGTGTTGCCTTACTCAGTCTTTTGACCACACTAAATAACACAAGTTTTACAGAACTATTTATCAAATATTCACTGTATCTCAGCAGTACTTCACAGTATATATTTGTTATAAATCATCAATACTCAACATATGTATGTATTTAAATCAAAGTATTTTACTGTTAACACAGAAAAGCTTGTATTCACAATTCACACATATATCATAATGTTGTTCAACATAACATAGTATATAAATATAACATTAACCCTAGGTTCGCCACCGTTATTCCTTACACTATCCTAGCTTTGCATATGTATCCTTAATAAGAATCAGTATTTATAATATTGATTTAACTATCACAGATATCAGACAATAGCTACTCAATTATATGTATATAAATAGTTAAATCCACATTACAAATACACATATAGCTCTATGAATAGATATATATACTAATGATACTTATTAAGTCCTTGTATCCTCGGTCCGATTCTTATCTGTAGTGTAGGGAACGTTCCTGTAGTATAGAATCCTTTCTTGTAGCTTAGTGTAATATATATATATATATATATAGTATAGTAGATCATATAGATCTTTTCTGTAGTGTAGTGTATCCCTATTTGTATAATGTTCCTAGTATATTTTCTGCAGTGTAGTGTATCCCTAGTGATAGAATCCTTTCTTGTAGCTTAGTGTAATATATATATATAGTAGTGTGTTGTAATCCTATAGATGTTTTCTGCAGTGTAGTGTATCCCTAGTGTAGTGTATCCCTAGTGTAATGTATCCCTAGTGTATTTCCTGCAGTGTAGTGTAGAGCTCTTTGTCAAGGGGCAGCAGGCATCCAGAGAGAGAGAGAGGGTCCCGGGTCTGGACTTTTATAGTCCAAACTTGGAAACTCCCAGCCTCCCAAGTAACAGCATGTGTGTGGTGATTCACCACACACACATGGAGATTCTTGGGTCCAGGGGTGATGATGTCATCACCCCTGTCGGTTCTCCCCACTATGTATGTGTCCAGCAGTAAAAAGCAAGTGACCCTCCCAGTGTCCCAACACCCTCCTTTGTCTCAGGCTTCAAAGCTGTTATCTGAAACTGACCAGAGTTGTGTGGGGGGGTTTTACAAACACATGCAAAATAGCTAATCTCGCCATGTGACTGGGAGGATGGGAGATACTTTTGAACAATGCATGAAATGGCTTGAGAATCATATCATAGGAGAGGGTTCTTCAACACCCGCCAACCCGCAAAATACCAGAAGATAGAGGAAGGAAAAGGAAGGAAGGAAAAGGGGCGAATTGAGACGAGAGGAAAAGAACGGCCTTAAAGCCATGGGCTCTCCAGCCCATTACATTTATTATTATTTTTTACAGTGGACCTTTCAACATTAGTTTGAAAACCACAGACCCCACCTGAGCGAAATACATTTTTTTTTTTTCTTGTACCACAGAAGAGAAATTACATTATGTATAGCAAATACCATGCATAATATCAATGACAAATCAGCAATGTCCAAAGGACTATGAGGAGAGACATAGAAAAGTACTCATCCAGCAGCAGCTAGGCGGTCCAACCAAATTGCAGCCTCTCTGGGAGTATCAAAAAAGGATGTACGGCCCTCCGAAACCACCCTCAACCGGGCAGGGAAGATCATGGCATACGGGATCTGTAAATCTCTCAATCTTCTCTTCACCGGAATGAATTGAGCCCTGTTCTTTTGTACATCCAGAGCGAAGTCAGGATACATTGCTACTCGCTGACCATTGTATTCCACTGAACCTTTCTGCCTAGCCAAGCATAGAATGGTATCTCGGTCACAATAGTGCAACAATTTGGCTATGAAGGTGCATGGGGGGGCTCCAGGAGGGGGTACTTGAGTTGGAATACGGTAGGCCCGCTCCACCGCGAATTGGGCTGTAAATGAATCTGTACCAAACAGTTGGATTAACCACTTTTCCAGGAAAGATTATGGGGAGACACCTTCTGCCTTCTCGGGCAATCCAACCAACCGAATGTTGCTGCGACGCAAACGCCCCTCCATATCCGTAAGCTTTTGTTTAAACAGGGATGCTTGCAACTCCAGACTCTCCAACCGGCCCGCAACTGGTGCAGAAGTGTCCTCCAATGTAGACACACGGGTCTCCACTTCACCCACTCTCTCCCTGATTTTTTGCACGTCTTGCCGGAGAAGAGAGAGGTCCACCTGCACCTCTCCTATTTTATCCGTAACACGCTTTTCAGATGCCCCAATGGCCTGCAGGACCTGCTGTAATGTAACTTCAGCTTCCGCCAGTGGAGCCGACAAAGGGGGGGGGGTAATGGGATGTGATGCATCTCCTGAACCAGAGGCCGCAGTGGAGGAGCGAGCAAAGTGGTCCAATTTTCCCGCTGCGGTGGACTGGTTATGTTTGCCCATAATTTCACAGGAAAGATGTATGCAACCCTGTAGCCTGTATAGCTTTAATTACATATAGGTGTACAGCTCAGATTGTATTGCTAGCAGTGCAGTGCAGCCAGTTATCTTCACAGAGAAAGGTATATCTCCAACAACACTGATAATGATAATCAAATAAGTCCAGAGCCCAATTCAGTAACTCCTCACTTGTACAAGGCTATAAATGTACCTGTATCAGATGGCTATCACAGGCTGTGTTCACCTGTACACAAGCCAGTATGTGGTATTGCAGAGGCGCTATGTCCCAGCAGTCATCAACTGCCACAAACTGCCTGCAGTATTCCTCCACCCAGAGGCTCAGCACTTTCTCTCCCAGACCTGGGTAAAATGGCGTCGGAGCAGATTGGCGGTAAAATGGAGACTATACCCCGCAGGAGACCATCGGGGAGAACAACAGCCACTAAAGGATCACCTCCGCACCAGCCAGACAGGAACCGAGAGCACCAGCTATTCACCTCTCCGCCGACACAGCCTCCCTCGGCGCTCACCTCCACACCAGTCAGGCCCCGCCGATCACACGGAACTCCTCTCTCTCTCTCTGGAGGACAAGAGCACTATCAAAACAGGTACACTATGTACAGCAACTATTCGGATGCACAGTTTTGGGTCCAAAAGTTTCTTTATTCCACTATAACAGAGATCAACAGGATATCTGGGATGGAGAGCTTGCAACTGTGCTTGCTACTCCATGCTCGTCCAGGCCACGCCCCCCTCAAAACCAGTATTTTTAGTTATTTTACAATGTTGCACAGTATACTTATTAATTTTCAGGTATTAGGCAGTATTTTACTTATAATATCCAGTCAAAACTAACACTTAACAATTGTAGGTTGTGAATGTAATCTTTTTTATTTATAAAGTGCCATCAACATATTATGCGGCACTGTGCATTGAGGGACTCATGATACAAGCAAATTACATGAAATGAAACACAAGGCAACTGTGGCTCTGTCCAAATTAGCTTACAATCTAAGAGGTGGGGGGGACTTTATGTATCTAGTGGTGGAATAACAATTGAAGCTAGTGGTGGCAGTTGACAATTACAGGTACAACCCTAGTTCCTGGCTCTACACATTCAGGAATGGATGGCATAAACATATTGCTACTGTTAGTATTTGGATAGAAAAATAAGTAAACAAATTACCCCACCATGACAAGAAGTTCAAAAAAGGGGATAATTAGAAGTAGCTGTCGCTATCAGAAGATTAAATCGAGAAAACTAGTAAAATATTTCCAACTCTACTAGTACCTTTTAGGTCTTCAGCAACATAAGCAAGTGTTTTTTATTTGTTTTGTTTTCCAAAGCTGATTGCTCTTTAATATGGTATGGGCAGCACGGTGGCTAAGTGGTTAGCACTTCTGCGTTACAGCACTGGGGTCATGTGTTCAATTCCCGACCATGGCCTTATCTGTGAGGAGTTTGTATGTTCTACCCGTGTTTGCGTGGGTTTCCTCCGGGTGCTCCAGTTTCCTCCCACACTCCAAAAACATATCGGTAGGTTAATTGGCTGCTAACAAATTGACCCTAGTCTGTGTGTCTGTCTAGGCTGTCTGTCTGTCTAGGTAACAAATTGACCCTAGTCTGTGTGTCTGTCTGTATTAGGGAATTTAGACTGTAAGCCCCAATGGGTCAGGGACTGATGTGAGTGAGTTCTCTGTACAGCGCTGCGGAAATAGTGGCACCATATAAATAAATGGTGATGATGATATGGTGTTTAGCATGAACGCATGGAACGAATACAGAAGGAATACAAAAAAGCTATTAACTATCCATTATTATGGCTAGAATTTCCCATGACTGTATTTAAACATAGAGATTTTCTATTTAAGATTTTTACTTATATTGGTGATTCACCATATAAAAAGCCCAGCTGGCACAATTTAAATTGGTATAAAATCAAACAGTAAACATTACCCAGTAGCTTTAGCTTCTGCAGAGGAACTGCATCGGATTCAACACTGCCTCCTGCAAGTGTACATTGCCGTTCTAATTAGGGATGAGCGCGCTCGGATTTCTGAAATCCGAGCCCACCCGAACGTTGCGGATCCGAGTCGGATCCGAGACAGATCCGGGTATTGGCGCCAAATTCAAAAGTGAAACTGAGGCTCTGACTCATAATCCCGTTGTCGGATCTCGCGATACTCGGATCCTATAAATTCCCCGCTAGTCGCCGCCATCTTCACTCGGGCATTGATCAGGGTAGAGGGAGGGTGTGTTAGGTGGTCCTCTGTGCTGTTTAGTTCTGTGCTGTTTAGTTCTGTGCTGTTTAGTTCTGTGCTGTTTAGTGCTGTGCTGTGCTGTGCTGTGCTGTGCTGTGCTGTGCTGTGCTGTGCTGTGTTCTGCAGTATCAGTCCAGTGGTGCTGTGTGCTGTGCTCTGTCCTTCTGAGGTCAGTGGTGCTGCTGGGTCCTGTGCTGTGTCCTGTTCAGTCCAGTGGTGCTGTGTCCTGTGCTCTGTGCTTCTAAGGGCATAGTTATTTCCCCAATATTCCCCTGTGTTTAAAAAAATAAAAAAAAGTTTTTTTAAAAAATACCAAAAACTACTTTAATATTTTTTAATTACCACAAAATTTTCACAACCAATCCTGCAGTATAAGCCCATTGGTACTGCAATATTACCAAGTTCACACATTCAGCAGTAAAAGTCCAGTGGTACTGCAATATTACAAAGTTTACACATTCTGCAGTATCAGTCCAGTGGTGCTGTGTCCTGTGCTCTGTCCTGCTGAGTTCCGTAGTGCTGCTGGGTCCTGTGCCATGTCCTGTTCAGTCCAGTGGTGCTGTGTCCTGTGCTCTGTGCTTCTAAGGGCATAGTTATTTCCCCATTATTCCCAAGTTTTTAAAAAATAAAAAAAAAGTAAAAAATAATAAAAAATTTAAAAAAAAATAAATATATAATAATTATAACCAAATTTGCAAAACCAATCCAGCATTATAAGTCCATTGGTACTGCAATATTACCAAGTTCACACATTCTGCAGTATCAGTCCAGTGGTGCTGTGTCCTGTGCTCTGTCCTGCTGAGTTCCGTAGTGCTGCTGGGTCCTGTGCCGTGTCCTGTTCAGTCCAGTGGTGCTGTGTCCTGTGCTCTGTGCTTCTAAGGGCATAGTTATTTCCCCATTATTCCCAAGTTTTTAAAAAATAAAAAAAAAGTAAAAAATAATAAAAAATTTAAAAAAAAAAAAATATATAATAATTATAACCAAATTTGCAAAACCAATCCAGCAGTATAAGTCCATTGGTACTGCAATATTACCAAGTTCACACATTCTGCAGTATCAGTCCAGTGGTGCTGTGTCCTGTGCTCTGTCCTGCTGAGTTCCGTAGTGCTGCTGGGTCCTGTGCCGTGTCCTGTTCAGTCCAGTGGTGCTGTGTCCTGTGCTCTGTGCTTCTAAGGGCATAGTTATTTCCCCACTATTCCCAAGTGTTTAAAAAATTAAAAAAAAGTTATAAAAAAAAATACAAAAAAATAATTTAAATTTTTTTTAATTACAACAAAAATTTGCAAAACCAATTCTGCAGTATAAGCCCATTGGTACTGCAATATTACCAAGTTCACACATTCTGCAGTATCTTGTGCTACATATAATGGAGAGCAAAAATTTGGAGGATAAAGTAGGGAAAGATCAAGACCCACTTCCTCCTAATGCTGAAGCTGCTGCCACTAGTCATGACATAGACGATGAAATGCCATCAACGTCGTCTGGCAAGCACGATGCCCAATCTCCTAGTACAGGGCATGTAAAATCCAAAAAGCCCAAGTTCTCAAAAAACAGCAAAAAAAGAAACTTAAAATCATCTGAGGAGAAACGTAAAGTTGGCAATATGCCAATTACGACAAGTAGTGGCAAGGAACGGCTTAGGCCCTGTCCCGTGTTCATGACTAGTGGTCCAACTTCACCCAAGGATCAAAGCCCTCCTCCCCCCCCCTACAAAAAATTTAAGAGAGTTATGCTGTCAGCAACAACAACAAAACAGCAAAGAACTCTGCCTTCTAAACAGATGACATCACAAATCCCCAAGGCGAGTCCAAGGGTGTTGTTGGTTGTGAACCCTGACCTTCCCATCACTGTACGGGAAGAGGTGACTCCATCCAGCATTTGCAGCACGCCCTCTGCATATGCTGGAAGGATCACCCACAGTCCAGTTACAGATTTGGCTAATGAAGGTGTGAATGTTGTGCACTGGGAGGAGGATATTGATGTAGCTGGCGCTGAGGAGGATGTTGATGATTATGATGCAGACAGATACCAAATTGCATTTCTCAATTTCTATTTATATTCTAGATTATATAACGGCTGAAAAGTTTTCTGTTTTACTCCTAGTGGAGAGGGGATCTGATGCAGACAGATACCAAACTGCCTTTGTCCATTTCTTTGTATATTTGAATTGCTAGTTCTACAGTCTATGCAGGCTGCTTTATTTATATTCAACTACAAGTGTAGGGCGGGGGGGGGGGGCATAGATAGCCACCAAAGTAACGTGGTCCATTTAATTTCACTTTCTAGCTCCACAGTCTGTGCAGCCTGCTTTTTTTTATCTTCAAAGTATTTATATTTACAAGCCTTGCAATCTAAATTAACTAGAGGTAGTGACGTGGTAGAACTCCAAAAGGCAGTTTGGAAGCCCCTGTACAAACTGGCTCTATTTTTTAACTGAGTTGTCCCCCCTCCAGTGTGTACTCGGAAAGAGTTTTTAGTGCAGCGGGGAACCTGGTCAGTGAGCGGCGAAGGAGGTTGCTTCCTCACAACGTTGAAAAAATGATGTTTATAAAAATGAATAATCAATTCCTCAATGAAGTACAGCACTGCCCTCCAGACAGTACAGAGGGACTGTGGTTGTGGAGTCCAGCGGGGACGAATTGATAATGTGTGAGGAGGAGGAAGTACACACTGTAGGGGGAGAGGAATCAGAGGTTGAGGATAAGGACGACATCTTTCCTCAGTAGAGCCTGTTTAGTTTGTACAGGGAGAGATGAATTGTTTTATTGGTGTGGGGGCCCAAACAAACCAATCATTTCAGCCACAGTTGTTTGGTAGGCCCTGTCGCTGAAATGATTGGTTTGTTAAAGTGTGCATGTCCTATTTCAACAACATAAGGGTGGGTGGGAGGGCCCAAGGACAATTCCATCTTGCAACTTTTTTTTTGGCATTATGTGACCATTCAACAGTCGTTTGCCATGTTCAAAAAGTAAAAGAAAATGCCAACAAATTCAATAAATTAAATCAAAAGTTAAATGCCCTGTCATTATTTAAAACAAGAGGTTTTGACGTGCTAGAATTAGTGTAGTGTTAAGATGTTATAAACACTACACTTGGAAATTGGAGGAGGTAATGTGGCCTCGGTATCAAATTGGGTACCGGGGCCACCCCACTATGCAGTCCAGATACTTGTTTGGTGGAATTCCGACACGTGGAGGGTTTTTAAATTATATTGTGGCCTCGGTACCAAATTGTGTACCGGGGCCACCACACTACGCAGTCAAGATACTTGTTTGGTGGAATTCAGACCAGTTGAGGGTTTTATTATTATATTGTGTGGACCACTCTATCTATACCACACTACAACTCTATACCACTCTATTTCCTACTTTAATTCTATTTAATTCTATTTCCTACTTTAATTCTATTACTAATTAATTACCATAAAGAGGAACAAAAAAAACCAATTTTACCAAAAGTATAATATGACTTAGACTTACAAACACTACACTTGAAAGATCGTGCCTTTAAATGAAAAAGTCAGTCTTCATTGCACGACTATGTGCAAGTGCAACAGGGACATTTTTTTGGGTTTACAAAGTCAAACAATAACACTACGACCCTGTCTGTCTGGGGTCTGTCAATGACGAATTGTCTGTAGCATGTTTGGAGGAGGTATTGTGGCCCCGGTATCAAATTGGGTACCGGGGCCACCCCACTACGCAGTCCAGATACTTGTTTGGTGGAATTCTGACACGTGGAGGGTGTATTTATTTTATTGTGGCCCCGGTATCAAATTGGGTACCGGGGCCACCCCACTATGCAGTCCAGATACTTGTTTGGTGGAATTCCGACACGTGGAGGGTTTTTAAATTATATTGTGGCCTCGGTACCAAATTGTGTACCGGGGCCACCACACTACGCAGTCAAGATAGATAGATGCGTATCATAGATAAAGTACATTCAGTGGTGTGGGGCAAATTGAAAAATATTCCAAATGCACTGACATTATCAAAAACAAGAGGTTGTCACACGCTAAAACTCCAACATGTATATGATGGAGAGGATGGAGGAGCAGCCGTATGTGTAGTGTAATGCAGACCTGTTGAAGGTTTTTTATATATTTTATTGTGGTGCCCAGTGCCCACTCCTCTACGCAGTCCAGGTACATTTATTGGTGCGAATCATAAAAGTTCAGGGTTTTTAATATATCTTGTGGTGACCCACTCCTCTACGCAGTCCAGGTACATTTATTGGTGCGATTCATAAAAGTTCAGGGTTTTTAATATATTGTGGTGACCCACTCCTCTACGCAGTCCAGGTACATTTATTGGTGCGAATCAAACCAGTTGATGGTTTTCTTATTATATATATTGTGGTGACCCACTCCTCTACGCAGTCCAGGTACATTTATTGGTGCGATTCATAAAAGTTCAGGGTTTTTAATATATTGTGGTGACCCACTCCTCTACGCAGTCCAGGTACATTTATTGGTGCGAATCAAACAAGTTGATGGTTTTCTTATTATATATATTGTGGTGACCCACTCCTCTACGCAGTCCAGGTACATTTATTGGTGCGATTCATAAAAGTTCAGGGTTTTTAATATATTGTGGTGACCCACTCCTCTACGCAGTCCAGGTACATTTATTGGTGCGATTCATAAAAGTTCAGGGTTTTTAAGATATTGTGGTGACCCACTCCTCTACGCAGTCCAGGTACAATTATTGGTGCGAATCATAAAAGTTCAGGGTTTTTAATATATATTGTGGTGACCCACTCCTCTACGCAGTCCAGAAAGATACCTTGTTGCAACGTTTTGGACTAATAACTATATTGTGAGGTGTTCAGAATACACTGTAAATTAGTGGAAATGCTTGTTATTGAATGTTATTGAGGTTAATAATAGCCTAGGAGTGAAAATAAGCCCAAAAACTTGATTTTTAAACTTTTTATGTTTTTTTCAAAAAAAATCCGAATCCAATACCTTAAATCCGAACCGAGACCTTTCGTCAAGTGTTTTGCGAGACAAATCCGAACCTCAAAAATAACGAAAATCCGGATCCAAAACACAAAACACGAGACCTCAAAAGTCGCCGGTGCACATCCCTAGTTCTAATATGACATGTTTATAGGAGGACAGCAGGGAATATTATGGACATGAGAGAGCAGATGTCCTCAACCCTTACAAGGTTGGAAGGGTAGAAAGAGCATCAAGTTCCAATAGAAAGTCCTTATATAGGGTCGTTAATTACTGCAACTAATTACAGCTGCGTGGATGACGAAAACAGTTTTCAATTATAGCATAATGATAATACACTCTTA
This sequence comes from Mixophyes fleayi, assembly GCF_038048845.1. NCBI lineage: Eukaryota > Metazoa > Chordata > Amphibia > Anura > Limnodynastidae > Mixophyes > Mixophyes fleayi. The sequence goes on from NC_134403.1 coordinate 231,045,972, forward strand.
AATGGAGACAGCCAGACACAGCATTAATCTTATTAATCTATAATCTATGTCCAGGGGCGCACTCAGCGGGGGTTCTGGTTCTCCAGAAACCCCTCCCCTCCGCGAAGAACAGTGTCCCTACATAGCGGCACTGTACAATACAGCAACGCCGTGGACGCTTCTTTGACAGCTTTCCAATTTTAAGTGTTTTATGAATGTTTTTATATATGCAGATGTAATGTAAAATAAATCCATTTTTTTTAGATAAAATCGGTTTCACACTAGCTCTGCATGCCTACAATGTGAGATTTATTTGAGAAGATCAACAAAAAACACCACAGAGGAAAAAGAGAAATACCAAGCACTTTGATACACAGCCTTTTTCATCTCTCTTTCTAGTTACCGTAATCACAAAAGGGGATTTGAAAGGTGAAGGAAGAAATAACATATCACATTTCTGACATCCTATATATTTATTGAAGGCGATGGTACGGTTGATTGTCTAGTAGGTGGAATTTCATTAGAGAGACACCGTGGTGGAATAAGTCTTATGGATTTATTCACAGAAAGAATTATTTGCATCACTTTTATTATGAATAGATGTTTTTATGTTTAAAACGATATCACACTAAGCGCGGTCCACTACTTTTAATACATTTTTCTATGCTTGTACCATGATGTTAAATTGTCCATGCAGACTATCTTTTACTCCCATTCTTAAAATTGGCATTAATGGTGTTTGATACTGAATTTAGTGTTGTTTTAAAAACATTGCTAGTATAAAAGGATAAAATTGGACTATCATTTTAGTTCTTTCTGAAAAAAAACATTAGAAAAAACCCAAAACAGTTACATGGTCATGAACTACCTCTGGCAATGTAAATGCAAGCTTCATAGAAGATTTTTTTCTTTAAAAAGCAAGTGTAACTTTTAACTATTCTGCTCTTTCATTTCATAGCTATCCTAATACAATCAACATTTCCTTTTCAAAAACTCTCTAGTTGGAAAACAAAGATGGCTGCTAGATACATACACAGTCTTTCTGCTACACAGACAGGCTCACAACTCTCAGCATGTCACATGATGGCAGGGGTGGGGGGATGTCACAGTGCAGACAAAGTTCAGATGGGGTGTTCCAAAACCACTCTGCCCATCCTGCTTAGAGTTTCCACATTCTGTAACAGAAGCTTGAGCACCCATGAGATAATGAATTTCTTTAGTTCATTAAAGTTACCTCTCACTTTTTTCTGAATGTCAAATTCAGGAAGTGTTCAATTATTACTTTCTAAAATTGTGAAAATAATATTTCCAAGTCTGAGATTTCCAGTGGCACAAGCCAGGACAAAGTAAACCTGGGGAAAAAATTACTGCAAAGTTAAGCATAAATTACTAGTACCTTTCCTCTCAAGTTGTTTAGAACATCTATTGATTGGTAGAGCTGCAGCATTTGTAGATTCTGGGGCTTCTTTTGTAATACACCCTTCTTTAAAGACAATTCACATTATGGTTATGAGTTAGAAATTATGTATCTGTAATAAATAAAAATATGCAAAAATGCCAACAATGCACCAGGAAACAATACTATGTCACACCATAGAAAAAGCTGCTGATTGGACCATCCTATGCTACGAAACAGAAAAAAGTATTTATGCCTGCAATAGCCCATAGTAAACAGTTGAATAGCAAAAAAAAATATCTAAGGGGTTGAATCAAATAGCAGCATGGTTACATAGTAATTTTATGCCTGGTTCTGCTCTTACATTGCCAACCGCACCTTCTCTGGCTCCACGTCTGGCTCCTCCTCCACCCCCTCCTGTTTGGAGTCCCCCAGGGCCTTGTTCTTGGCCCCCTTCTCTTTTCGCTCTACACTTCCTCCCTTGGTGCGCTCATCTCCTCCTTTGGTCTTCAGTACCACCTTTATGCTGACGACATTCAACTCTACATCTCTTCTCCACCCTCCTCTCTCGTGTATCTGACTGCCTCTCTGCCATCTCCTCCTGGATGTCCTCACGCTTTCTCAAAATTAACATCTCTAAAACTGAACTCATTGTCTTTACTCCCTCCAGACTCCCCTCCCACCACAATCTCTCTATCGTTGTTAATAACACAACCATCTCCTCTGTCACCCAACTCCGGTGCCTGGGTGTCACACTCGACTCCTCTCTCTCTTTTGCCCCCATGTCCAATCCCTTGCACAAGCCTGGCGCTTCCAACTGCGCAACATCGCCCGCATCCGACCCATCCTCTCACAAAATGCCACCAAAACCATCATCCATGCACTCATCATCTCCCGCCTTGACTACTGCAACCTTCTCCTCACTGGCCTCCCCCTCTCCCATCTTGCCCCCCTCCGCTCTGTTCTTAATGCGGCTGCTAGACTCATCTTTCTCTCACGCCGCTCCTCCTCTGCCTCCCCTCTCTGCCATGCCTTGCACTGGCTCCCTTTCCCCTACAGAATCCTCTTTAAACTCCTTACCACCATCTACAAAGCTCTCTCCCAGTCTACTGCCCCCTATATCTCTAACCTCCTCACCATTCACACTCCCGCCCACTACCTATGCTCGGCAAATGACCGTCGTCCCTCATCCACTCTAATTACCTCTTCCCACTCCAGAATCCAAGACTTCTCCCATGCTGCCCTCCTGCACTGGAATGACCTCCCTCGCTCCATCCGTCTCGCTCCCAATTTGTGCTCCTTCAAACGAGCACTCAAAACTCACCTGTTCCTCAAAGCATACCAACCTTCCACCTAGCCCCCTCATCTCCTCCGCTTGTTCTCCCCTGGTCCCCTTTTGTCTCCCCATTCCATCACTGCCTCCCTATCGTGCCTGTTTCATCCACCCTCCTTTAGGATGTAAGCTCAAATGAGCAGGGCCCCTCCTGTCTCCATACCCATTCTTCTGCTCCGTATTTACTCGATTTGTCTGCCCGGAGCTTCTGAAGCATTGGTACTTTGTGTTTACTGTTCTGTACTGTTTCACCCTGTATGGTTTACTGTTTGTACTATGTACGGCACTGTGGATACCTTGTGGCGCCTAAAAATAAAGGATAATAATAATAATAATAATTTTAAATCTATGTTACCGCACAAGTTCTAGGTAATAATTTGTCATTTTCACTTTTTCAACTGTAGGAGGTGCAAGCAAAAAAGAGCTAAGTTTTCATTACAGTACTTTCCGGTAAGAATGCAGAAATATAGCCGCGAGGTTACTACGGGACCTTGCAACTTATTGAATTGGCCCCTAAGAGTACAGCATCTTTTAATTAAAATATGTGACACTTACTATAAGAAATGTGGTTCCTATCATCTTACTAGTAAACACGTATATGAACACAGCTTTATAGTATAGCATATTTAAATGTGTTTCATGTTTTGAGATTATATGTTGTTTAAATTTCAAACTTCATGTTTTTAACTCATTAACTTGTTCATCCCCAACGGTATCAAGTGTATGAGAGTGTGGATCATCATTATTATACTAGCAAGGGTGACTGAAAATATAATTAATATATTTTGATGCACTTGTAATAATAATAAATTGTGATTTGTTCACTTTATTAAATCAACAAAATATGTTTTACTGTGAGACTTAAAGCAGCAATTTCACATTTCAGTCTTTTTCTTTAAATAACAAGTTAGGTACCTTTTAAACATGCATGATTTTTCTTAGCTCTCCTACAAATCATTATCCTTTTTCAAAATCGCAGTGGAGCGTGATGTGGCTGCCAGCTACATACAGGTTCACAGCTCTCATCCTGTCATGGGGAGGCAGAAGGGAGGAGAGGAGGGGGAGAATTTTAGAGGGGTTGGGTACGATATCCCTACACTTGGGATACCGACACCCACTATACCGACAAAAAAACAGAGTGAAATAACGACTTAATTAAAACTTACCTTCACCCCAACGGCGGAGATTACCAAAAGCACTGCTATGTGACTGTGGCTAAATGCGATGATACTGGATGCCAGCGCTTCATTCTGACATCATGTAAGTTACCAACGTTTGGTGCACCCTAACTCTTACCCTACCCCCTAACATTAATATATCACTTTAAATGTAGATGTTGCTGTCTTTGGTGACGTCAGAATGAAGCGCCATCATACAGCATCTTCGCATTTAGCAGCAGTCGCATAGCCTTACTTTCGGTAATCTCCACCGTCTGGGTTAAGGTAAGTGTACATTTTAAGTAGTTTCAGTCTTTGGTTTTTTTTTTGTAGGCATAGTTGGTGTCGATATGCCAAGCGTCAGGATATCGATTACCACCGTTTTAGAGCACACTCACCAGGAACCGCCGCAAAGCAGTATGGTCTTAGCTGCATCTGCTTGCAGGTCGCGGCACCTGCTAGAGTACTGAGTGAGACCCTTTTGGGAAATCAGGAGACAAGGGAGAGTCAATAGTTGTGACAGGATGGACCTCTTATGCCACCCTGTCTGTTGTTGCTGGGAACCGGCTGGGCTTATTTTGCCACCGTTCCCTTTCGTTATCCAAAAAGCGCCCTCTTGCCACAGTAAGAGGGTTTAAGCTGCTGCCACCACTGAACTCCTTTATGGCGCTCAGAACCACGTTCCTTCTGGGTAACTGTCACTGCTAGGGTACTCCTGTACTTGGGCTGGTAACTCCGGACACCTTACTATGGATCTGGGTTGCTGTGGATGGATCCTCCCTGGCCTATCACACTGACCAGAGCTGCAGGTAGCAGGCAGAGCGGTGGCACTATAAAAGCTTGGGTCCAAACCTCAGAATCAGCCGGAGAATGGATTAGATTTAAATGTCAATAGTAATGAAGGGTAGATGAAATACCAGAACAGTAGAAGGAACATCAGCTCAGTAGACGAGAGGATGAATCTGCAGGTATTTAGTTGGAGCGTAAGCTCTGTAGACAAGCAGAATAGCAGGTACTTGGTTGGAGCGTAAGCTCTGTAGATAAGTAGAATAGCAGGTACTTGGAGCGTAAGCTCTGTAGACAAGTAGAATAGCAGGTACTTGGTTGGAGCGTCAGCTCTGCAGACAAGTAGAATAGCAGGTACTTGGTTGGAGCGTAAGCTCTGCAGACAAGTAGAATAGCAGGTACTTGGTTGGAGCGTCAGCTCTGCAGACAAGTAGAATAGCAGGTACTTGGTTGGAGCGTCAGCTCTGCAGACAAGTAGAATAGCAGGTACTTGGTTGGAGTGTAAGCTCTGCAGACAAGTAGAATAGCAGGTACTTGGTTGGAGCGTCAGCTCTGCAGACAAGATAGCCAGGATAGAGAGCAGCCACGTCTAGGCACCAAAAGGCAACTGAGGAACAGGCACTGAGTGAATAGAGGAGGTGCCTTTTGTATTTGGAGCAAAAATTGCCTGGCCAATGAGGAGACAGCCATAGGTTTTATAAATCGCAGCATCCAAGATGACGGTGTCCGGGACGAAGCGGAGCGCCGGAGAGAGGTAAGTTTGCCGGGGGTCGGGTGGGCTGCCTGATACCCCGGCGAGTGACAAAACCAAGAAAAAAATAGTAAATACCAAGATTATTCTTGAAGTCTGCCACAGTGATTTATGTTGAATAAAAACACATTTGCTCATGGAATTGCTGCTTTAGATTTACTGGGATAACAGTGTCGAAGTCAGCAAATTGGAAAAAATTCATTTCAATTGATATCGAGCAAACTTGATTGTCCTTGTCTGAAATTATGTGTAGAGCACGCTATGGCGTGGAAGGGCGTATCCAGCCGCAACACATGGCAATAACAGTTTTTATACTTTAGTATACATTCGCACCAACACACACATTTGTAAATAGTACACATTAATCGTAGTTGCAACACATAGTTATTTATGTCGAAATATAGTAGTGTTTATGTGTAATATTATAAGTTATATGCATATTAGTGATACATATGGTTCAGGTTAAAAGAAATGGGTCATGTCTAATATCATAGTAATCCCCTTTACATCAGCAGCTGTTCGGTGCATTCAGCAAAGAGATCGCACATTGCATACTCTTATTTATGTCAGGGAATAAACCTTTAATATGATTATTAACTGTCAAATGCTAATAGACTGATTGTAATTGGAGTGTGACGGGAAGAACAGAGCTCATCCCCTGGAGAGACCCCCACCTTTGGATTCCTTAGATTGAATCAGCCTATGATGTGTAACCCCCTGGACCCTTCTGATGCCTAGACCAATAGATGCAAGCTATACCACCTGCATTGTTTCACTGTATCTCTGTTTGCATATAAGCAGTAGCTCTCATGTAGTGTTCAGTCACCTTGACCACAGACTTCAGGATTGAATGACGGTACACTGGATACAGAGCACCTGCGATAAGTAATGGCTGTACTTATTATTATTTTGCTTGAATATATTCTGCTACTTTTTGAGAATAAATATTTGTGTGTTGGAAACACAAATCGAGATTCGACAACCGTTATTGGATAGTGACAAAACGCTTATAACAATTTGGGGGCTCTTAAGTTTGGAGGTTTCGTTGCCGGACGATACGCAAGACCAACGGATTTCGGTTCCCCAACAAAGGGTGGAGACGCGTCATATACGGGTAAGAACGCAATGTGTTCAAAACCTGAATTTTACTATGTGTTGTGAAACCGGATGTCCGTTTTGCATTATCTAAGGCACGCTAACTGAATCTAGGGACAAAAGAGAAAACTGTTTCTTTTTACTGTCATTGTGCGTTTTAACTGTATTGCATTGCTTAGCATAAGTGTACTTCCTGCTTTGCGTATGCGAACTTCCGGTAGATTTGCCACGTGGTTAAACAAACGTTTTGATAGTTGTTATACATGCATAGTATAATTACTTGTTAAAACCTCTGGGACATTATTACTGTTGTTGGGAACTTTGATTTTCTGCGCAGAAAAGGTGTATGTCGTGTGATTTGTTGACTTTAAATACACTAAGGTTTGATCTATTGTTGAATAGAGTGTCATTTGCTGTTTGACGAGGCAGGTGCCCAACTGGTGTACGGTATGCAAGGCAGGTATACCGGGGGCGGAAACTAAGCGAGTTTTCGCGACGTGCACCCAAGGGTAATCGCATCGCTTACTGATAAGCTTTAAGCGTTGCGATTGCACCGCACGGCAAGGAAAGCCGTGATTGCGACTTGGGGGTAACGGGGAGGAATTACGTTGGTAAGGTGTCACGGTCACAAACAGGAGTACAGCTAGGAGTCACGAATATGGTGAAAACACTCTGTTTATTTGCAGAAAAGTATAAATAGCAGGTAATTGAGAGCAGTAGTAAATACCAGGTGCAAGCTGATGCAGGAAATTATACGAATGTTCAGAAACCAGCAGGTAAACAGCTAATGCAGGGAAGCAGGACGTATGAACAGATTCCAAGCAGGCATGAACCAGAGGAGCAAGGCAAGAGGAAGAATCCACAGGTTGCAACAAGGATATGACATCACAGGATGGGACAACAATAACCAGCCATGTATGCTGGGAGTGACAGGTTTAAGAAGGGACACACCCAGGTGCAAGGAATAATTGCAGGGCAGGTTAACCCCTGATACAAACAAGTAGGGCACAATAGCAGCACCTCTGGTGAATGAAGTTACTGCTGCAACACACAAAAAGAACAAATAATAAAGTCCAGGAGGCAGGAGCTGCCAGGCAAAGCAGTAAGCTGTAAGCAGATCGTTACAGTACCACCTCCCTTAAGGGCGGATTCCAGACGCCCACATTACAAAAAGTGTTTGAAAGTGTCAGAGTCATAGTCCACTATCGGGCATGTAGTGGAGAAATCCTCATCCATGGACAACGAAGGTACGGGAACCATGTCCAAGGCATGCAGGAATCCCAAAGTCTCACCTCTCTTCTTTTTACCTTTCTTTTTCTTTGCTTTCTTTTTAGGGACACAGGATTGCTCAAACTGAATAGCACATGCAGGTAGCCTCAAGGGTTGGGCAATTGGAGACAACGAAGTTGGCACAGAAGACATGCAGGGCGTACGGCTGACAAGTGTTGGAGCAAATTCTTCGAACACTGCCTCAGAAAAAAGCTGTAAATCAGAAAGGAGGGGATCTCTGATCTCAATAAAGGGGCTGGCCCATTCCAAAGCTTTTCCTGTAAAGTTGGATAACAGGTAATATACTTGCTTCCGTTGGTTATCTTGGAGGTCAGGTACTGATGGTAAATAGGATATAAAAAATTTAATCAGAGCATTAAATTGCTGTTTATACCCATTGAAGGTAGGTGGTAGTTCAGACTTGGCACCAGGCCCGGACTGGGCGGCAGACTTGGCAGCAGACCCGGACTGGGCGGCAGACTTGGCGGCAGGCCCGGACTGGGCGGCAGACTTGGCGGCAGGCTTGACATTAGACCCGGAATGGGCAGCAGGCTTGGCAGCAGGCTTGACAGGAGACCCGGAATGGGCAGCAGGCTTGGCAGCAAGCCCGGACTGGGCGGCAGGCTTGGCAGCAGGCCCGGACTGGGCGGCAGGCTTGGCAGCAGGCCCGGACTGGGCTGCAGGCTTGGCAGCAAGCCTGAGGGCAGACAGCACTTTGAGAAGCCTGAGGGCAGACAGCACTTTGAGAAGCCTGAGGGCAGACAGCACTTTGAGACGCCTGAGGGCAGACAGCACTTTGAGAAGCCTGAGGGCAGACAGCACTTTGAGAAGCCTGAGGGCAGACAGCACTTTGAGAAGCCTGAGGGCAGACAGCACTTTGAGAAGCCTGAGGGCAGACAGCACTTTGAGAAGCCTGAGGGCAGACAGCACTTTGAGAAGCCTGAGGGCAGACAGCACTTGAGAAGCCTGAGGGCAGACAGCACTTTGAGAAGCCTCGGAGCAGACAGCAACAATTGGGAACTCGGGCTGAACCGCATGGACTGGCAACTCGGGCTGGACCGCATGGACTGGCAACTCGGGCTGGACCGCATGGACTGGCAACTCTGGAGTGGCCTGGAGGGACAGGACCCCCTCTGGAGCGGGCTGTAAGGGCAGCGCCCCCTCTGGAGCGGACTGTAAGGGCAGCGCCCCCTCTGGAGCGGACTGTAAGGGCAGCGCCCCCTCTGGAGCGGACTAAGGGCAGCGCCCCCTCTGGAGCAGGCTGAGGCTCAGGAACAGAGACAGCGGCTGAAGACTCTGAACTGGAGACAGAGGCTGAAGACTCGGAACCGGAGACAAAGGCTGAAGACTCGGAACCGGAGACAAAGGCTGAAGACTCGGAACCGGAGACAAAGGCAGGAGACTCGGGACCGGACACAGTGGCAGGAGACTCGGGACCGGACACAGTGGCAGGAGACTCAGGACCGGACACAGTGGCAGCAGGCTCAGGACCGGACACAGTGGCAGCAGGCTCAGGACCGGACACAGTGGCAGCAGGCTCAGGACCGGACACAGTGGCAGCAGGCTCAGGACCGGACACAGTGGCAGCAGGCTCAGGACCGGAAACACAGTGGCAGCAGGCTCCAAGCTGGAGGCAGATGATGTGACCTAAGAGCTGGAGACAGATGATGTGACCTCAGAGCTGAAGGCAGATGATGTGACCTCAGAGCTGAAGGCAGATGATGTGACCTCAGAGCTGGAGGCAGATGATGTGACCTCAGAGCTGGAGGCAGACAATGTGACCTCAGAGCTGGAGGCAGACGATGTGACCTCAGAGCTGGAGGCAGACGATGTGACCTCAGAGCTGGAGGCAGATGCTGACACCTCGGCACAGGAGACAGAGGCTGGCACCTCGGCACAGGAGACAGAGGCTGGCACCTCGGCACAGGAGACAGAGGCTGGCACCTCGGCACAGGAGACAGAGGCTGGCACCTCGGCACAGGAGACAGAGGCTGGCACCTCGGCACAGGAGATAGAGGCTGGCACCTCGACACAGGAGACAGAGGCTGGCACCTCGGCACAGGAGACAGAGGCTGGCACCTCGGCACAGGAGACAGAGGCTGGCACCTCAGGACAGGCGGCTGGAGCTGGCAGATTGGGTCTCTTCCCAGAGAACAGAAATGGTGGAGAATAAATAATTTTGGAATGCGGAGAGGAAATAACAGGAGATGGTTCAGTAAGCTGACGTGGTCTACGGACAGGACAGTCCTGCAAGAAATGTGCATTGCTGGCACAGTAGAGACACAACTTGTATGTTATCCTGCGCCGCCGTTCCTCTTCGGTCAGATGGGGGCGTGGACCACCTGTGTACTGGGAATTTGTTACCCCATAGTTTATAGAAAACAGCAAATTTGTAGAAGTACTTTTAAGAGGTGCTGTTTGCACCGGTTCATCAGCAGAGAAGGTGGATTGAGACAGCTCAGCAGCTTCTGAACTAAGAGAGGCAGAATCTGACAGTCTCCTGAGTGGGTCCACAAATAAAGAGGAAAATCTAGCAAGCTGAGAACGTAGCAATATAATGTCCATCTGTAAAGTTTGTATCAGTGGTAATTCCATGATTGGTGAAACAGACATTTTGCAAAAAAACAAATGAAAACTTGATTGCAGGAAAAAGGTCCCAGAATAAAACAAAACTTTCACCTGACTCCAAAGCTGTTTTGTGGGCTGGTTATACTGTCATGGTCAAAAACAGGAGTACAGCTAGGAGTCACGAATATGGTGAAAACACTCTGTTTATTTGCAGAAAAGTATAAATAGCAGATAATTGAGAGCAGTAGTAAATACCAGGTGCAAGCTGATGCAGGAAATTATACGAATGTTCAGAAACCAGCAGGTAAGCAGCTAATGCAGGGAAGCAGGAAGTATGAACAGGTTCCAAGCAGGCATGAACCAGAGGAGCAAGGCAGGAGGAAGAATCCACAGGTTGCAACAAGGATATGACATCACAGGATGGGACAACAATAACCAGCCATGTATGCTGGGAGTGACAGGTTTAAGAAGAGACACACCCAGGTGCAAGGAATAATTACAGGGCAGGTTAACCCCTGATACAAACAAGTAGGGCACAATAGTAGCACCTCTGGTGAATGAATGTACTGCTGCAACACACAAAAAGAACAAATAATAAAGTCCAGGAGGCAGGAGCTGCCAGGCAGAGCAGTAAGCTGTAAGCAGATCGTTGCATAAGGATGGTAATTGACTTTACCGGATGCTGCCAGGCGTAATAAACTCAACAGATTTTGTTGGAGAGTCAGGGGTAATCGAGGAGCTGATAACCCTTTAGTCCGCATTGATATTTCTGTATTAGGGGTCCTCGTTCAATACGAGAGGAAGCGAGTGGACGCGGCTTGTAGCAAATACGTTCACGGGCCAGTAAAATATCTCTAGCGGTAGATTGCGGGTAGCAGAGTGTTGAAATTAGTGGCAGGATATTGTGATATTTCTGGAACCCTATTTTTATGGCAGGATATTGTGATATTACTGGGACCCTATTGTTCAACATGGGTGCTAAGCAGACGCTAGAGATGGCCGAGGTACTGCCTAAGGAAGGGCCTATTTTTTCAGTGAGATTTCTCATGTGTAAGAAATATGGTGCATACGCAACTGGTATTGCGACACGTGGGTCAAGATGACCAAAGATTGTGTTAGGCCTTTCCCAACAATAGGGAGTTTTAATGCAGAGGTACTAAATAACGTAAAAGATAAAGTGTGGTTGATTAAGTCAACAAAAGTGAGAAATAAACATAATGACTGTTTAAAATTGTGGCAAATGGAAGGCAACACGTGGCAGAGCAGCGAGTGCACAGCGGAAGTAGGCGTGGCGAAAAGCGCGCGCACAACGGAAGTAGCCGTTGAGAAGCGTGGAGAGTAAGTACAGCCATTATTAAAAATGAAAAAAAGGAAATTGCTAAGTTATATCCTGTTTTAAGTCAGTTTAAAGCAAGTGTTTCTGAAGAAGAGGATGAACCCATGGTAATTTCAGCCATTGCCCATGCTGTTAATATGTTAGAGGTTCAGCGTAAGTATGGAAAGGGGGCAATGGCTGAGATAGGTGAGAGTAGTGTGACCACTAGGAGAGACAATATTCAAAGTACTGAAGAAGCTAACCCTGAAGATAGTGAACCAGTGGGTACGTATCCAGTCGGCACAATATCAGTTCCCAATGGGAAGGCGGATAAGGATGGTGTAGTTCCTTTAAGAAATGTCACAATGCATTGTCCCTGGACTAGATCAGAATTACGTTCCATTATGACTGAATTCCCAGATCCTAGAAAAGAGTTGGCTAAGTGTCAGAAGTTTGTTAAAGACTTGGGAAATGCACACGAAACAACCGATAAGGATTGGCGTGTAGTGTTGAGGGCGTGTCTTCCTCCCAATACTAACGTACAACAATTTATTAAAGATTGTTTGTTGGAGGAAGACGACACCTTGACAGATGAGATTAATCAAGAGAATATAGAACAGATTGTCAAACATTTAGCCATCTATTTTCCAGTAGTAGCGAATTGGAGTAAGATTTTCACCATAAAACAAAAGGATAGCGAAACAGCATCAGATTACTTTAGTAGACCTATAGCAGCCATAACACGGTTCACTGGGATATCAAACATAGGTGAGGACCCACATCACAGGGAAGTAGCTGTAGGAGTACTAATGGATGGTCTTAGGGAAAATTTAAAAACCAGAGTACAAACCTCATTACCTAATTGGAGAGGCATCACGGTAGATTCCCTAAGGGAGTCTGCTGTGGAGCATGATAAAAATATCTTTAGGAAAAAGGAAGAAAAGAGTGACAAGTTGATGACAGTGAGTATACAAGCATTAGAGGGAATGCATACACGACCACCAGCCTATAACCCACATAACAGAAAACGCAGAATGGTGAGATGTTATAATTGCAAAGAAGAAGGACTGATGAGGAAAGATTGTACTAAGGGAAGATATAATCCTAGTGAAGGGTCGCATAGATATCCTCCAAGGAGGGATTCACATAGACTAGAAGACTCACACCTGCCCGCGCATATTACAGCAGCAAATGCTGCGCGGAAAAGCAATAGTCAGCGCTAGGGGTCAGGTCATACCTGTAGTCTACAGCCAGTGAGGTTAACTGAGAGTCTGAGAGAAGAACCAACATTGATAGTTGACATAGCTGGTAGGAAGCAAACTTTTCTTGTAGATACAGGGGCGGTCAGATCTGTGATAACCTCTCCTTTTAATCTACAGGCGACCAGTAAAACTATTCCAGCTATGGGGGTAACGGGAGGAGTGTTACATTATCCTCTAACTAAACCCGCTGAAGTTACTATCGGACCCCTGCATACTAAGCATTCGTTTCTCTTAGCTGCAGCGGCTCCTACTAACTTGCTAGGGAGAGACTTGTTATGTAAAATGGGATGTGTCATATACTGTACTTCAGATGGTGTGTTCATAGATATACCAGAGAAGGTCGCGCATGAGGTACAGGATATATTGGACACCCCTCAAAGGTTAATGTTGCACTCTACCGTTGTAGAACAAATTCCATCTCAAGTAAAGGGGATGTTGCTGGAAATACCGGGTTCACTATGATCCAGAGATGGACAGGACACTGGATTGATGGCAAACGTAGCCCATGTCATGGTAAATCTAAAAAGTGGAGGATAGCTCCAAAAATCCCACAGTACCCATTGAAACTGGAGGTGGAATTAGGGGTATATCCTGTTATTAAAAGGCTGTTGCAACAAAGGATTTTAATTCGTACATCGAGCACAGCAAATAGTCCCATTTTCCCTGTGAAGAAGAGTGGGGGGAGGGGCTATAGATTAGTCCAGGACTTAAGGGGAATTAATAAAGTTGTTGAGAGCCAAATCCCCGTAGTGCCGAATCCAGCTGTCATTCTCATGCAGATTCCACCGTCTGCTAGTCATTTTACTGTCATTGATCTATGTTCTGCTTTCTTCTCAGTCCATCTTCACCCTGACTGCCAATACCTATTTGCATTCTCCTACCGGGGAGTGCAATACACATGGACCAGACTGCCCTAGGGGTTCATTGGCAGCCCCAGTATTTTCTCCCAAGCCTTACATGACTGTTTGCAATCCTTTCAACCCTGCAATGGGTCTGTTCTAATTCAATATGTGGACGATTTGTTGCTGTGCTCTGATTCTTTTATGTCATGTTTACATGATACTAAATTGTTGTTGCTCCATCTCTCACAAACAGGGCACAAGGTGGCAAAGGACAAGTTACAGCCATGTCAGACTAAGGTCAAATACTGTCTCACCCAGGGAACTATCTCACCCAGGGGCTAAGACATCTGACGACTGATAGAATTGAGGCCATACAACACATGACTCTGCCGCAGAGCCAGAGGCAAATTCGTACATTCTTGGGGATGTGTGGATACTGTTGATCCTGGATCCCAGGTTTTTCTATTCTGGCATTACCATTGCAGGAGCTAGTCTCTAGAACTAGTAGCATTAAGGAGAGCGTGTGAGTTGGCAAAAGGTAAATCAGCTAATATATATACTGACTCTAGGTACGCCTTCAGGGTAGTGCATGATTTTGGGGCCCTTTGGCGTCTTAGAAACTTTACGACAGCAGCAGGTACACCAGTGGCACACTCACAACACATAAAAGGACTTTTGACAGCGATACAGTTACCCAAGACGGTAGCCGTCATAAAGTGCAAAGCCCATACCTCTGAAGAAGACCCGGTGTCATTGGGCAATAATAGGGCGGACGAAGCTGCTAAATGGGCAGCAGGGCAACCTATGACTGTATCGACCGAGACTATGATGGTTTTTCAGACATTAGACATACAGAAATTAATTGAAATGCAAGATTTGTGTTCCCTGCTGGAAAAGGCGGTCTGGAAGGCGAAGGGATGTGGTCAAGAGTCCTCAGGACTCTGGAGGGATGGACAAGGTAAGCCTGTAGCTCCCCGAACGTACTATCCAAGCCTGGCTGAAGCAGCACACGGTCTGACTCACCTGGGTAAAGAAGGTATGTGCAAACTGGTGAGAGCATACTGGTGTGCTCCCGGATTTTCCTCTCAGGCTGGTAAGAAAGCAATGTCATGTCTTACTTAATTGAGGAAAAATGTCGGGAAAACTATTCCAACTGAGCCATCCCACATCCCTCCTACAGACGGGCCTTTTCAGGTAATACAAATTGACTATATCCAATTACCACCTTGCAGGAATCTAAAGTATGTGTTAGTATGTATTGATGTGTTTTCCGGTTGGGTAGAAGTATATCCAGCAGCCACTAATACTGCTGTGTTCACTGCAAAGAAAATTGTACAAGATTTTGTGTGTAGGTTCGGTTTCCCTAGAATCATTGAAAGTGATAAGGGTACCCACTTTACTGGTGATATCTTCCAAAATATGTGTAAGCTCATGGGAATCAGTAGCAGACTTCACACCCCTTACCGACCACAAGCCAGTGGTAAGGTGGAAAGAGTAAATGGTATTATTAAGAACAAGCTTGGTATGGTAATGGCTGAAACTGGGTTGGCGTGGCCTGAAGCTTTGCCACTAGTCCTCCATAGCATCCGAACCACTCCTAGACCTCCTCTTAATCTGTCCCCCTTTGAGATACTGTTCGGCCCACAACCTCATTTGATCGTGAGTCCGCAAGATGACTTAAAGTGTAATAATGAAGTGACTGTGCAATATCTTATAAAAATGAGCAGACAGCTGAAACAACAACAACAAAAACTCAAAATGCTGTCACCTGGTATGCCAGAAACGAACTGTCATGATGTTGAACCTGGGGACTATGTTATGATCCGCAATTTCTTACGTTCAGGTTGTTTAACAGACTGTTGGGAAGGCCTGTACCAAGTGCTGCTGACCATTACTACATCACTGAAGGTCGCAGAGAGAGACACTTGGGTCCATTCCACCCACTGCAGGAGAGTCAGTAACCCGGAGAAAGTGCGAGATAAAACTGAGACCGACTACACAGATCTGTCACTCGTAAATCTGTTTCGGGAGACCTAAAGCCTGCAGTCAAGACACCTGAACCAGAGACGTTGCATCAGAACTATCTTTCCAGCGATGGAGTAGCGGTTTTTGTTTTTCTTTTGTTACAGGATTTTCCTTGTTTTTACTTTTTCTAGGACATTCTATTTTTGTGAAGGAGGATGGACGACAGAGGAAGGTTCTGGCAGTGATACGGATGAGATGGAGATCGAGGAAAAATTACTAGAGTACTCAGAGCAGCCCATTATCAAGCTTGGTCCAGGGGTTATGAAAAGGTCTGCTAGCTCAGGAACTCGAAGACAGTGTGAGGGGCTTTTGTCTGATGAGTATTGTATCTGCAAGTTCTGTGACTCCCTAGTTGAAGAGAGATGCATCCAGCGATGCCAGTCCACCGGTAATCTGAATGTGGGCGGGCATCCTCTGGAGGATTATCACTCCTTGGTGGGTAAGGTCCTAAACCGAACCGAGTGCTGGGTGTGCTCTCACGTGCCGCAGGGGCAGCATAACATAAGACTAGTGCCATTCCCTTTAAACATCTCCAAAGTACTCGAATTGAGGGGTGGGAGGCCCATAGAGGGGAGGTACAATAACACTAGGTCCCCTAGTCTAACGCTTCGACAATACTCTGTAGACCAGGGGTGGGCAAACCTGTTCTCAAGGGCCATATCCAGTTCATGTTTTTAGGATTTCTTTAATCATGTACAGCTGAGTTAATCTATTTGGCTGGGTCAGTAATTATCCCACCTGTTTCTACAGACAGAAATCCTAAAAACATGAACTGGATATGGCCCTTGAGGACAGGTTTGCCCACCCCTGCTGTAGACAGATCTTTGCTGTGCCTAAATATCTCTCATGCAAAGCGTCTGGAGAATTGGGAAGCTGACCCATCAGATCAGACAATGGCTCGCCACGCTCATTTTAGAGGGAGACTTACAAGGTCACCAATAGGCAGGAATGTTGATGGAAGTCACAAATTAGGGCGTATAACCAAACATAAAGTATCCATTGGAAAAGTCTCTATAGATAATTGTAAGAATGTCATCCATGCTGACACGTGTCTTGAGCAAATGGAGACACTAGGCTTGGGTAGTTTTATCAAAACTCTGTGTGATATAATTAATGGGCATACTGTTCCTTATGTTCTCCCTGATGATGTGTACTTTGTTTGTGGGAGAAAAGCTTATTCCTGGGTGACTCCGAGTTCCAAGGGTTTGTGTTTCTTAGCTAAACTGGTTCCTGAAATCATGACTCTTACTCATGAGGAAATGGTTGGTATTCACAAGACTACATCACCACCATACATACACACACAGTATGAACACCGTGGCAAGAGAAATATGATTCCTGGGGAGGAACCCATAGCTACAAAATTGATTAGTGAGACCGCTGGTTTTTAAGTTATGGTTGCTCTAGATCTCACCAGGACCGCTCGGGGAACATTAAACTTTAAATATATACAAGACCTAGCTAAATTGATAGACAATATCACCGAGATGTATGATGACACTTTCAGGTATACTGGAAGGGAGCTACAAGCGTACAAGAAGGAGTTGGTGCAACATAGACTGGTACTAAATTATCTCACCTCTATTACTGGTGGGTACTGTGTGACGTTGGCCACCCAGTTTGGTGTCAAATGTTGCACGTACATCACCAATAATACAGATGACCCTAAGGAGGTTATAGACCGGAAGATGGATGAAATTCTGCAACTGAAATGGGAATTTCGAAGGAACCATAATTCTTCGTTATATGAGATCGGGGAAAAGGTGGCAGGATGGTTTTCGTGGTTGAATCCTGTGAAATGGTTCTCTTGTCTGTGGGAATGGGTACAGGAAATGGTTGCTAGTGTAGGTAAGCTCCTTCTCCTTATACTGGGTGTCATCTTAGATATTGGTTTATGGGTCAAATGTGTTCCTACTGTGTTGAAGTGTGGAAAACAGTATTCTAGGAGAAACACTGAGAACGAGACTGAAAGGGAGGTGCAAGATACCAAGATCATGGTCTGTGAAGAGGTGTTGTATAATCCTGAACTTAAGAGGGTTATTAAACCTCAGAACAGCCGGAGAACATATTAGTTTTAGGGTCTAATCTGCAGGTCACAGGAATACATCAATATTAAAGATGTTTCCAAGCAGGTCTTTGAAGCAAGATGTTTATTTGCTCACACTGGTTTCAGGTACCAGTGATCAGGTCAGATGTTGAAATCAGAAGAACAAGTTTCAAATACAAGCTAGTGCCTTTTATATAGTTTAGAAACAGGCTATTTTTAGCATCAGGATGTACCTATTTACACAAACATGGATTTACATGCATTGCAAAGCTAACAAAATTTGAGCTTATCTTTGAAATTCACTCTGGACAAAAGGCCACACAGTAACGACCCCCTGCTGGGCCTTTGGCCAGAGCAGGCATGACACTTCATCACAAAATTTCCTTAGCACTTCCTGCTATCCGACTCCCTTCCACATATGGCTAATTGTAGGTTTCCACTAGCAACCTTACAAATCCCAAACAATGACACTTCCATACTAAACAAATCCCAATACACAAAAGACTTTGTAAACAAAGGCTCATTGTATCAGATATATACATCAGAAATAAGGCATATCCTTTAGTAAGGTTAAAACAGGAAAAACAAGTTGCTACCGTGGTCTCAGAAATAACGATTTCCTATCCCAACAATACAATATTAAAAATAAGTGCATTGGCAGTTTATATAAATCAGCGCCCTGTGCTATTTCCTTTAAATAACGTCATACCAAAAGTTATTTATCAGTGATCCAGTCACAATATGGATAAATATTTATAGTACTTTTTATTCTATATCATTACTTTCATAAAGAGAACACTTATAAAGATGTCACCAGTGTTTTCAGTAGTCTCACGGTTAAAACATACTGACCTGGTTTTACATGAAAGCCAGGTGTCTTTCAACTAAAATAAATTCTAAGAATGCTAGGGGAATGTATGGGACAGGCCTAGATGGTTGCACTGTAACACAGTGGCTAACACTGCTGTCTCAACCAGTGCTTGCGCCATGGGTTTAATTTCTACCAGGACAATATCTGTGTGGAGTTTGCTTGCCTGTATTATGGGTGCTCCGGTTTCCTTCCACTCTCCAAAATCTGGTAGGTTAATTTGCAGCTGCAAAAATGGACCCAGGTGTGTGCTAGAAAAATTAGACTGTAAGCTCCAATTAGGCAGGGAGTCATTCTAATTATAAAACATTCTCTATGCTATGTAATATGTTTGCTCTTTATAAATAAATAAAAAAATATTACGTAGAATCTCTATAATTGGCAATAAATGGGTTAGGCAAAAATGTCATAAAGCAGAAGACTGTTTTTTACCCTTTATAAATACTAGGTTTATGAAGGTACCTTTTCAGAAATTGTTTAGAGTACTTTTTAATAGTAATAGTCAAAATAAAATATATACAGCAAATATTAGTAAAACAGTCTATAAAATATGCATCCTGAAAATATTCATTTCTTTACATATTAATTGTTTTTTAGGACTGTGTTGTGCTATGTATAGTGTCCTTTATTTATATCGCTACTTTAGAATGCCATACATTTACCACCGGGCATACTCCATTTAACACCAGGGGTATTCTGTGTACAAAACAGGCTCATTAAAAGGCTTATTAGTTCCATTATATTATCTTTATAAGGGTGCGCGTACAATACAATTCGTTTTTGGCCTGTGTTTAAGAATGTCTAATAAAGAAAGTATTTTAAAATGTCTTGATTAATTTTTTTGTTTTAACTATTTATTTTGAAAAACAGCAATGATATACAGATAAGAATCAGCAATTAGTACATTGCAGGAGTAGAAAAAAACAAAAAAAAAACACAGAACATGGGTAAATGACAATGTAGCAGAAAATATTTGAATAGCAAATATCAAAGACAACAATAGATTGCCATTGAACAAACAAGTAAGTATACAATTGTTACCCAGATTACTTAAGATTCTATAACATTTTATAATAGTATAGTGGGGGGGAGAGGGACACTGGTCATCACCGAAAAAGAGAAAACATTCTTCCTATTTTCCTCTTTTTAAAAAAAAAAAAAAGTGCAGAAGAGAATACTACCCAGACACTCGGGAATGGGAAACAGCTTCAAGAGCCAGACCACCTATAAACACAGGGAGTTCACTTAACAGGAAGGAGTTGATGCAGGAGCTAAGGGGTTATAAGTAAAGCCAAGGAGCCCAAATCAGGTGGAATTTAATAATATAGGATCGTAAGGCCGCCATAGTGGGGGGGCTCAACTTGTTTTCATGCTTTAGGCCACTAGGCATCGCACAACTGCAAGGATATGGGAAGCCAATTTTGCAGACTGTCTATCATTATCAATCAGGATAACCGAGAAGAAAAGACCATGGGTCTTTAAGGACAGGGCATGGAAGGAGGAGAGGAGGGTACTAACTCGTTCCCAAAGGGAGGATATTGTAGGGCAGGACCACCAGATATGTAAGAAAGATCCCATCTGGCCACATCCCCGCCAACATAATGGAGAACTAGAGGTGAACATTTTAGTAAATTTGTTGGGTGTAGTACCACCTATGGTATATTTTATATGCGTTCTCCTTAACCAAAGTGGAAATAGAGCTGGTGGCGACCTGTTCCCTTATGATTTCCCAATAATTCTCCTCTGGGGAGGGGGGGGCAGATCCCTCCCCCACTCCCTCTCATGCCTAGAGCCCGGAGGTAAAAGTACATTGAGAATTAAGCTGTGGATAAAGGAAATCGTGCCCCTACCCAAAGGTGAGGAGAGACATAAATTTTCAAATGGGGAATCAAGAGAGGAGGGAGGAGCCCCCCCCCCTGATGATGGCGCCCACAAAGTGCCGTAACTGGAAATACTCATAGAATTTAGGATGGAGACTTGGATATTTAGAGCGCAGATCATCCCAGGAGATAAAGGCACCTTGTAATATTAGATCTCCAACAAATCGAACACCCGCAAAGACCCCGTGAATATAGAAGGCAGAGGAGAGCCCCAAAGAGGTAGAACAGGAAGAGAGGACACTGAGATGGGGCCGGCAGGTCTCCCAGATCGCAGCTGAGAATAATAAGGTGGGACATCAGCAGGTAAGGATAGATCTAGCGTATTTTGAGAGACCCCATATACAGGAAAGATTTAGAAATTTAAGATGGGCAGATTTGATGTCAACCCCCGACAATGCCGCAGGGGGGGGGGGGGCAAAGGAGGCTACAATCCGGCTACAAAGTGAGCCGCCCAATAGTAAATTTTCCAATCCGGGAAACCTCTACCACAACATCTGGTGGGTCTCTTTAAGAGAGTCAGCTTAATACTGGGAGACCGGCCATTCCAGACAAATCTAGAGAGACATTTTTGGGTAGATGAGAGATCTGAAAGGTGGACTCTAACAGGAGGGGTCTGAAAGTAATTATGCAGCTTAGGAAGGAGGTTCATCTTGACAGAAATGATCCTGCCCAGCCACGAGATGATCAATTAGGCTCCAGGAGGAAAGTTCTGACTTGATTTTAGCAAAAAGGCCCGGGTAGTTCTCCTGATACAGGGAGTCGTAGGAGTCGGTAACAAAAATACCTTGGTATTTAATTTTCTTTGTTTGCCACCGAAAGTTAAAACGGGAGGTGAGTGCCAGTCCCTACAGGGAGGAAATATTAAGGAGGAGGGCTTCCGATTTTGCAATATTAATCTTATAACCAGAAAGGTGCCCACTCTTCTGGCTGCTGCAGAGTCAAAAGGACATCATACGCAAAGAGAGAGAGCTTACTCTCCAGATCCCCCGTTCGTACACCCCGTATATTCGGACAGGCTCGGATAGAGGCAGCAAGAGGCTCTATAACGAGGGCAAAGATGAAAGGAGACAACGGACAATCTTGGCGAGTACCATTAGATATGGTAATAAGGTCAGAAGGAGAGCCGTTGATCATGACTCTTGCATAGGGTCGAGAATACAAGGCTTGAATACCAGTGAGGAGGCCACCCGAGATTCCAAACGCCGACATAAAGTCCCAGGAGATGCTGTCAAATGTCTTAGCGGCGTCAAGGGAAAGAATAATAGCCGGAGCCTTCTTGGTATTAATGATATGAATCAGATCACCGACTCGCCTGGTATTATCTCTGACCTGACGGCCCGGTATGAAGCCAACCTGGTCGTAATGTACAAGAGAGGGAAGGGCCGAATTTAATCTATAAGCCAAAATTTTAGCATATAATTTAACATCGGTATTGAGCAGGGAGATAGGGCGATAACTAGTGCAGTCATTAACATCTTTACCCTCATTATGAATGACGGAGATCCGAGCCTCCAAAGAGCGAGGTCGTGGCTGAGCAGGATCATATCAATCCTGGAGTAAGTACTATGGGGAGAAGAGGAGAAGGTATAGTCCCTGGCCAAGGGGTCTAGTACTCTCCATGAATCACATAAGTTATGGAGTTTCAGAAAGACCTGTAAGACAGCAGTATTGTGGACATCTCTCCTCAGGGGAGAAGAGGAGACTGAGGAACGATCTATAGTCGGGGCTAAGACAGCATTTAAATCACCAGCGACAATAAGTTCACCCTGACGAACATGCGCTAGCAAAGAACCCAATTTTTTGCGCCCAGTGTTGGGTGCATAGAGGATCTCTAGAGTGCAGGGGAGAATATTTAAAGTGCCTATGACGATCAGGAATCTACCTTCTTTATCCTTATGACAATCACGAAGTTCAAAAATTGAATGGCTCGCAAACAAGATTGCTACACCCCGCTTTTTCTGCCTATGGTCACATGTATGATATGTCGGGAAATTTTCAAGGAACGAAGCTCAGGGTGGAGATAGTTGACAGAATGTGTTTCTTGTAGGAATATCAAGTCTACTTTAAGGGACTTGAGAGACGAATGGAGCTTAGCCCGTTTCTGAGGGGAGTTGAGGCCCTTGACATTATAGGAGATAAGGTTATGGGTCATAGGTAAGTCAATGTGGGGAGCGCTAGAGACCAGAAGAGAGAAGAGGTGTCAGGGAAGAGAAGAAAAAAAGAAAAATGTACAGGGCATGACTTGGTAGGTGACGACCAGTGAGGAGAAGGAGGGGAGGACCAAAGGTTAAGGGTACAAAGGGACCGACATAGCGGACCAAAGTCCACTTTGCTGGTAAAGGATAGGACATGATGGACAAGCTATCAGGGGGACCAGCATAGAGCCCTAGTAACAAGCAAAAAAACGGAGGGCTGTGGGACCAAAGAGAAGATCACGAGTGACCAACTTAGCGTATATGACCTAAGGAGAGGGAGGGGAGAAGAAAAGGTATGAGGAAATTACTGAACCCTAAGGTAAAGTTGTAAAAGGGGAAGCAAAGGGGAAGAAAAAACCAAGGAAATAATCACAAGCAATAAACATATTATATAGAGTAGAAAGTAACTCAATAACAAGAGGCATATCGTAGTGGCCACTTGATAAGCCACCGGGTGTGTCCCGATATAAGAGCTGTAGAGAGAGAGAGTCAAATAGACAACAAAACAACCGCAAATACAGCATAGAAACAATTAAACCAGAACATCACAGTTACTTATCGGTGGCAAAGATAGGAGCTGTAGTCTGTGCATCGTCAGAGACTCATCACACCTAGAAGAAAAAGTAAAGAGCAACAACCCGCCTTCTCTTGAAGCAGGCGAAAACAAGGCTACAGTCAATAGAAGGCAATACAGTATCCAGCTCTAACATTATAGTCTCAGCACAGTAGAAGATGAAGGACGAAGACAGCTGAAGACGTGACTGCCTTGAATTCTATATCCAATTGTAGAACTATGTGAGGCAGATGCGAGGGCCTCATTGGATTCCGTAGAGGAAAGTGCGGCCGCACTTTGAAGAAGGAGCAGGAATGGGGACAAGCTGGTCAGGGATCTGTGGATTGCGGTTTAGAATGGCGAGGGACAGTTGACCAATCTCTACGAGGAAGCCGTTGTGCTTTCTGTGTGGAGGGTCCCGCAACATTAGCAAGGGCCTGAGAAGCTTCCGGAGAGGAATGTTGGTTCAGGCCAATCTTTCGTAGAAGGTCCCGTGCTTCGCCTAAACTTTTAGCTGACAGTTGTTGGTTCTGGTGCCAAAGATAGAGACGAAAGGGAAACCCCCAGCGATATCTGATGTTGTTCTCCCTGAGGATTGAAGTGACAGACTGGAGTTCTCACCTCCGAGATAAAGTGGTGGGAGAGAGGTCATGAAAAATTTGAAGGGAATATCCTTCATAAGATAAAGAAGGAAGCTTTATAGCAGCTTGTAAGACAGCTTCTTTGGTCGTGAAATAATGAAGGCGGAGGATAATGTCTCCAGGTGCAGATTGATCAGATGGACGAGGTTTAAGGGCCCTGTGGGCTCTATCCAGCAAGAGTTGGTCTTCCGGAACTTCTGTAGCAAGCTGGGAGAAAAGTTTCCGGAGATAGGGGTCCAGGTGCACATATTCAACTGACTCTGGGGCGCCTTTAATTCGGAGGTTGTTTCTCCGGGCTCTATTGTCCATATCTTCTTGACGCTCATGGATCGCATTGAGCTCCTGGCGATATTGAGAAAGGTCGTCAGTGGTAGTTTCCTGAAATGAGACGACATCATCCATTTTCCTTTCAATATGGCCCGTGCGGGAACCCAGCGAGGACACTTCTGACCTCAAACTATGAAGAGCGTGCTGAACTTCAGCGTGCGCTGAAGACCGTAGCTCTTTCATTTCCTTGATCAAAGAGAGAAAGTCTTTTTTGGTAACTGGAGCAGACACACCTTCATCAGAGTCCTCAAGAGAGCTGCTTGTTCTGTTCCAGAGACTGAGGAGGTCTTATTAGGGTAATATTGGGGGATACCCTTAGAGTGAAGTTTTTTTGTTTTTCGGCATAATTAAGTTTAGTAGGGTCAGAGATAAAGAAGGATTCGGGAAAGGTAGGTCAAATACAGCAATCTTCAGAGCAGAAAATTAGATCAGAAAAGGCCACTATGGAATGAGATAGCAGCTACATCACAGAAACATAACAGTTGAGGACCCCGGCCATCCGCAATGAGCCAGGTGTGAAGCTAAAACATATGTGCAAACTCATGAGAGCTGCGACTGGTGGACAATCCCTGAAGTTTAACAGGTGACACTGAACCCACTCACTGACCTACTAATCCTGTCCAGCAGCGATCACAGCAGGCTGTGGGGGACCACTTCCAGGAACACAACGTACAGCAAAAGACCAATGTCTGGGGATGGCTGGTGTAATGCTTGAGGACAATCAAAGCCGTCGCAGGCCAGTTGATTGGGCTGCACTCATGAAGTAATCGGGGCAGAGGAGGACCTCAGAGAGCTCCTAGGATGGCAAGAGCACTGCTGCCAAACTTGTGTGCCCCAGCAAGACTATGGAGGTGGGAGTTGCAATGACAGCAAAGACCACTAGGTGGTGTCAGATGTATAATAATGCCAAAAATATTGGAGTATTGAGTAAGGGCATGGACATCACAGGCACTTAAAGGAGAGGCTCAATTGATCCACTGGGCAGTATGGGGTGACAGTCACCTTTCATTGAACGAACCCCAGGCATATGTGAGAGCCAGGGATCCCAGCGCTGGGAAGGATCCTATAGGTCAGCAGCTTGCATAGGGGGAGCCCAAGCTCAGACAGACTGGCACTGAGGTTAGGATGTATGGGAACTGTGTCCCTTCTTAGGTCTAGCTGTCCCACGGAGAGAGGACCCAGGCGCCGACTTGAGTCAGAGCAGTCGGGTGGAGCTGCGCAGCTATCAGTTGCGACCAGAAATACCTGATGGGGTGCCCGCGTGTATCTGCGCACTGGCCGCAGAGCGAGTCCACACTGTCCACGTGCCGATAGGGGACCGGCCACCGCTGCCAGCTGGTGTTGGAGCACAGGAACACTCAATTGGTGAATAGAGGAAATATCCGGCCCGACTGCAGGGTCCGCGGCACAGCGGGTCTCAGGTGCGGGGACACACACAGCGCTCGCTATTCGGGGCTCCCACTGGGCGTCAAACAATCCTCGGGTGAGGGGACTTCACTTTGGTACCGACTGTTCACTCTTGGGGGCAAACAGCCAATTTAGAGAGGGTTTTGCAGCCTTCAGGAACAAAGCTATGCAGAAGCTCGACCGCATACAATGGCGCCCAGGCCACGCCCCCGTCTTGATTAATTTTTTATGCTTTTCACAAACAAAACATAAAAAAAATTAGCATAACTGGTAGTAAGTTTTGTACAGGAGACAATGTAAAGTTACAACCAACCGATTATTGCTTAAAATTAATGAGCTGACAGAATTAACATATCTCCCAACACTGACCGTTCTGCTGAAAAAACAAGATTTTTGTACTTACCGTAAAATCTCTTTCTCTTAACACAGTTGGGGGGTACTGCTCACCTTGGGCTATAGAGGGCGCTGTATGGGTAATGGCACTAAAACTTGTCTAGCATGCTTCCCTCTCTATGCTCCCTCCAGCAGGAAGCTCTCAGTTTATTTAACTAATATAGCCGCAAGAGAGGGCGAAACACAACCAACAGAACACTCAACAGTTGAGACATATAAGCATATAAGACAAATAAGCCGATTAATAATTGCCGTAATTCATCTATCTATTGGACAGCCACGATTAGGAGCATCATACAACACTTTAGAGCATCAGTCTTCCTAACGGAAACTGTACGGTCCAAATAGATCCGCAAGGGTCTAATAACATCTATATTAGACGCCGTCCCTGTGCCTCCTCGTTAGGCAGGGACGGGCGTCTTCTTCCGCTTGAGCGCCCCGTTGCCAAGCAACGGGGACGCCTCTTCCGGCGGCGTGGAGCGCTTGCGCGCCCGACGCTTTAGCAACGGGACGCGCTGCTGGACTTCCTGTCTGCGGTCAGCGCGTCCGACCGCCGACCCACTGCCCACCAATGACGGCTGGTCACTTCCTTTAAATAGACTGCTCTGACACCACTAGGGTGCCAGAGCATCTAGTTATCTAGCCTCCAGCGTTCCAGCTTTACATCTATATCTCCTATTGCCAGACTTCTCCTGTTACCGACCCGGCTTCCTCTGACCTCGCTTTTGGATCTCCCTTTTGTCCTGCACTGTATACTCTGGTTTGACCTCGGTCTGCTGACTCCTCTTTGCCTTCTGATTCGGTACCTTATCTGCCCGCTTGGTTCCTGACTCTGCCTGTACGACTACGAATAGCTCCGCCATCTCGCAAGCAGCTACCTGGGAGGGCCGCGACCTGCACGTCGTTCGCCGCAAAGTCCAAACTTCCTTGCGGGGGTCGCTGGTGAATACTGGCGGCGCGTTAGACTCCGCGCCTCCTTGTGTAGTTGTGCCAATACTTGCAGGTGCTGCTACCTCCTCCGTGACAATCTAGAGGTATAACCAAACTCTGACTACTAGATGGAGAATCCTGAGACATTGCAGAAATAACAATGCCCTGATTAATATAAAATCTCGATATCACTTTTGGCTGAAAAGATGGCCTGGTACGCTAAACAACCCTGTCGTTATTGAAAATTAGAAAAGGAGAATGGCAAAACAACTCAGACACACGCCTGGCTAAGAAAATATCCAATAAGAACAAAACCTTTCATGTAAGAAGTATCAAGATACGGACAGCAGTGGTTCGAACAGCGACTTCTGTAAAGCCGTTAACATCAAGTTGAGGTACCATGGAGCCACCAGAGGAACAATTGAACATGAAGAACCCCCTGAAGAAATGTCTGAACATCTGGAATCAGGACCAGCCTACTTTGGAAATAAATAGACAAAGCCAAAACCTGAACTTTTGTCCAAACCTTTCTGCAGGAATTCTAGCACCCTGGCCAAGTGGAAGGAAGCAGTCAATACTCGTTTTTTTAGTCAACCGTTACCTGCCTGCCAAATATGATGGTAATTCCTAGAAGACGTGGATTTCTGAGCTTTGATGATCGCCTGTATGACCCTTTTAGACAGATCCCTCTGTCTAAGAATCAAGGATTCAACCGCCAAGCTGTCAAAGGTAGCCGTACTAGGTCCTAATGGAAAAATGGACCCTAGCTGAGAAGATCTTCCCTGAGAGAAAGATGCCAAGGAGGAGAAATGCTTATGGTCGAGAAGCTCTCCGTACCAAGATATTCTCGGCTAGTCTGGTGCCAAAAGAATTACTGCACCCCATTCGAATCTGATCTTTTTCAAGGTACGAGGCAAAATTGGAATTGACTGAATCTCCACCAAAAACACCTGAGGGTCTCTTGTTCTAGCACAATACCTGAACACATTGGTGTTCAGCCAACAGGCCATTATGTCGATCTCTGGCTTACCCCACCTCTGAACAATCTGGGCAAACATTTGCAGATGTAGGGACCATTCCCCCGGGTGTATGGCGTGCCGACTCAGGTAATCGGCTTCTCAATTGTCCACCCCTGGTATGAAGACCACTGAAATGACAGGAACCTGCTGTGTTGCCCAAGTTATGATCTTGGCAATTTCTCTCATGGCCAGGGAACTGTTTTTGTTTCCACCTGGTGATTGATGTACGCCACCAGCGTGGCGTTGACTGATTGTATCTGAATAGGTCTGTTTCGCAGCCAGAGCTGCACTCAGCCCAGAGCATTGTACACTGAACCTTAACTCGAGAACATTGATGGATCTGAGATTGCAGGTTCTCTGGACTCGGGAGGAGGTAATATTGTACAAAGTCCCTGCCCCCCAGCCTAATAGGTTGGCGTCTGTGGCCACAATTGTCCATATCCAAATTAAGAAGGGAAATCCCAGGTTGAGATTCTCTGCCCATAACCACCACACTAAGGACTGACAAGCCGGTGGTGAGACACAAAAAAAATTGTTTTTCCAGGCGAGGATCTGACCTCTTCCATTTGGCAAGGATTTCACGTTTGAAGGGTCATGAATGAAACTGAGCAAACTGTACTGCCTTGAAACAGGACATCACCATCCGATCAGCTTCATTCACTGAAGGATGCATAAGCGCTTGAGGGACCTCAAGACTTTTTCTTGGAGTTTGATGTTCTGTATCTTGGCCGGAGGTAAAAAGAACCTCTAGCATCTTGAACAAAAGACTTAAGAAGACCATGTGCTTAGTAGGAACCAGATTGGACTTCTTGACATCGATTACCCAGCCATGGGAATGAAACATCTTTGCCATGAGGTCCAGATAACTCAAAAGGTGAGCGGCTGAATCTGCTTTGATCAAAAGATTGTCCAGATACGTCAAGACAGTCATGTAACCTTGCCGCCATGACTGCCATCACCTTTGTGAATACCCTTGGTGCTATGACCAGCCCAAATGAAAGTGCTCTGAATTGGAAGTGGTACTGGTTCACCGCAAACCGGAGGAACCTGTGGAGTCCTTGATATCCAATGATGCTAAAAACTCGTTCTCTCCCATTGAATTGATAACCGAGCAGATGGATTCCATCCATTTCAGATTCAGAATGGGACTAGAAGACAGATCTGGTTTCTGTACCAGAAAGAGGTTGGAGCATTAACCCAACCTCATTGCTCTTTTGGAACTGGAACAATGACTGCTGCTGCTACCAAGGACCGAATGGCCCACAGAAGTGCAACACTCCTGGTCTCATCATTTGGTAAGGGAGTTGACAGAAAACGTTGTGGAGGCGTCCCTAAGAGGTCTATCATGTACCACTCTGTGCACCACCCCCTTACCCATTTGTCTGTAGAACTGAACCATTGATCCCGAAAGATTAGCAGTCGAGCCCCCAACACTGAAGTTCCCAGTGGGAGGTGTAGGTAATCATGCTGATTGCTTGTCATTCTGATTGGCACCAGGAAATGGTCCAATTCAAGCCTGTCTACCGCTCTGAGTTGCCCCCCGCGGGGCAAAAGAGTTCTGATCCTCTCGATGAGGCACCGCTTGTTTTCCCAGCAAAACGAAAGGAGCGAAATCTTGTGCCCTTTGTTTTGGGAACGGCCAATGTCAAAAGTGAACTCATTCCTCTTGTGGCCTGGTAGATTAATTTTTCCAAGGCTGGAGCAAATAAGCCAGAACCATCATAAGGCCTCCAGAACTTCCTTGGATTCCATGTCTGCCCCCCAAGATCGAAGCCAAAGGGTGCATCTGGTTGCCACCACTAATGAGGAAGTCCTGGATAAACCCTAACCTGCATCCAAAACTGCATATCCCAGGAAATCAGCAGCATCCTTAATGTGAGCTGCTAGTGGGGATAATTTGGAACTGGCTGTACCAGATTGGAACCCATCACACAGTTTGAGGGCCCATTTTTCCACAGCTTTAACCACTCATGCCGCTGCCATAATAGGTAAGAGGGAAACCCCAGACGCTATATAAATGGATTTTTAACAACCTCTCACATCTCCTGTCCATGCTGTATTTCAAATTTGCAGCACTAAGAGGAGGAATAATGGTTGCTTTACCCAAATGCGTGATGGGAGCATCCACACTTGGGTGTGTCTCCCATTATGCAACCTCCTATTCTGGAAAGGGGTAATACAGGCAATACCTTATTGGTATTTGAAACCAGCTATCTTGTTTGAACCTGGCCTCCTGCCAGATTTCTGACAATATATTAAGGGTCTGTCTAACCGCCACGATCAGATATTCCACCCCCTGCCTTCTGGAGGGATCCTCCTCCCAGGCAGACAAATTTCAGTATCGGATTCTTCCAGAATGTCACTGTCCTCCTAAAAGGAGGAATCTGTATCAGACTCTCTCAGGCTCTGAGGACTGGGCTAGACGTTTACACTGTCTACCAGCAGATGGCTGCAATATTTTCTGAAGAGAGGAAGATACCTTGGACAGATCTTTCTAGATTTTGCACCAAGGCAGGTCCTTGTATTCCCCTGAGGTGTCTAAATGTCACTGCGAGGCTTGTCCCGAAGAAAGGGCATCTGTGGACTGGGTTCCGAGAGAAAGGGTAGGAAAAACATCAGCACCTATCGTTTCAGAACATCTCTTTTGAGATCCGCAATGGACCTTGCCAGTTCTCCAGTCCAGGCCGGTGCCACCACATCAGCGGCGTTCCCAGACAAACACTCACTCAAGTCCTCAGACTTGCACGCTGTGTAAAGATCATCTGGGTCTGACTTTTCACCAGGAATTTTGGATTGTCCTTGGAACAAGGTGAAATACGTTACTTAACCGGAACCGGCAATTTTGGACCTGGAACTTATCCCTCTTTCTGACATGATGAATAGATACAGAAAGAGAAAACAGCAGAATACACACACTGCAGGAAACAGTCTATGATCTACAGAGTATGATCTACAGCTAACACAATCTATGTATAATTTATGGGGTAATACCACAAATTATTTGAATATATTAGTCTGTAGTGACCTATGCAGGAGAGGAGCCCACTGTACTTCACTTATGACAAGAGAGAGTAGTACAGAAGAATAAACTATGAAACAGAGACAGTAACAGTAACTATCATAAAGCACTGTCTAACAAATGTTTATGCATATAAACTAAATATACATAAATATATTTAATATCTCCTCAGGGTAATCTGTGCAGGCACTTTTTTTTTAATACTGACAGAGAGCTGTAATTTTCCCTTATAAAAACCATTAGAAAAGCTGGGAAACAGTGAGGAATACACCTACAATGAAGCTCCTCCTTTCCTTTAGTCAGCTTCACAAAATGGAGCCTGTGTACAGAAAAACGGGTGGGAGCTGCGATAACAACAGTTCCCTACCAGTAAACTTGCCCCTGCTATCTGCATGTCCAGTCGCTGTCTATATCCTCAGCAGTGTCACTGGAACAGGTGCGGGTTTAGACCGCAGGCAGCACCGTCTCCCCTGCGCAAGGGGAGACGGGTGCGGCTCTCAGCGTGGCCCGAACTCACACTGCCTTGGACAGGAGCTGGGTTCCGGGACACTATTATAGTGTCAGGTAAGCCTTTTACCGGGTGCCCACACTACCTCGGGGGGGTTGGACACTAAAGCGCTGTCAGCAATGATGAGGCTAAAAATAAACCTATTTAAAAAAAAATAAAGTAGGAATTAAGACTAGACTAAAAATGTGCCTTATTAGGCACTATTAAAAAAACTGAGCGCTTTTTGTTGGACGGGGCATAGAGGAGAGGAGAGCAGGCTAGACAATTTTTTAGTGCCATTACCCCCACAGCACCCTCTATACCCCAAAGTGAGCAGTGTCCCCCAACTGTATGTGCAAGATCTTTTAAAGAAACATTCAGTGTCGGACTGGGGCTTGAAGGGCTCACCAGGGGAATGCAGTGATAGGGGCCCACTACATTGGGGTGTGGCCAACTGTAAGAGTGGGTGTGGCCATTTAAGGGGGTGTGGTCAGCCCATGGAGGACAACTTATAGCACTATAGTGTGGTCCTTAAAGAACAAAGTGGACATTGCAAATTAGGCGAGTTTCACATATATCATGTACACAAAACTATAGTTAAAATATGTATCAATCAATAAATTACCTTTATTTATAGTAATAAACACATGTATGAATACAAAAATATAAATTAGAACTAGAAAATGTAAAACAAACAACTATTTAGTGTAATACTGAGAACATCTGACAGAACAACGCAAAAAAATATAGATAACATTTCTTAATATTCCAACACCACACAGTATTGTTTTTCAAATCACTTTACGTAAACATATTTTTAATCTGCTTATCACAGACAGTGCAAAATACCCGCATATATAACCTCCTTCATTTTTTTAAATGGTATTGTTAAAGTTTAAGACCTAAAATGTTAACACAACAACTATTTAGTTTAACACTGAGAACATCTGACACAACAATGTCAAAAAATATAAATAACATTCCTTAATATTCCAACACCACACAGTAGTGATTTTTAAATCACTCTACATAAACTTATTTTTAATCTGTTTATCACAGACAGTGCAAAATACCCGCATATATTAGCTCAATCATTTTTTGGAGTGGTATTGTTGAAGCATTATCGGTAACAGCAATTAAGCTGTTACAGAAGCAATCTTTGTAGAAGACAAGATGAATGTGCAAATGTATCAATTATGTCATCAAATATGAAATTTCCAACAATATCCCTTTCTATATTAAGAAGCAGAAATGATTCTAACAATTCTTGGTCAATCATTGATCTCAATCTATTTTTTACAATTTTAACCTTTGAAAAAACTCTTTCGCAAGATACCTGAGTACAAGCTAATGTAAGAAGAGTTTTGTACACAGCAAACAGATTGGTATATGCAGCAGAGTGTAAATTGTGATAATATAGGAGCCGGTAGCAACAGGTCAGGCAGTTTTCATAGGCTTTCATTTTTATATGACTGGACATTGTTTCTTCAACGTTTGTTTCTTCTACACTAACACTTGTGCTCGGCAGAGAATATGGCTTTTTAAGCACAGAATATTTCTGCACAAAATTTAGAAGCTCTGCTTTAAGCTGGACAATGTCTACCT
Source organism: Mixophyes fleayi (assembly GCF_038048845.1). NCBI lineage: Eukaryota > Metazoa > Chordata > Amphibia > Anura > Limnodynastidae > Mixophyes > Mixophyes fleayi. The sequence continues at coordinate 231,079,121 of NC_134403.1, forward strand.
CAGCCAAATCTGCAACAGTTCTCAGAGCCTCCTTTGGTATCTCACACTGATCCTTCATCATTTGGTTAAACTGCCTTGGGTCAAAGTAGGTTAAATTCTGAATGAGGCTTTCATTTTTTTGAAAACCTTCTATCAATACTCTCTACTGCTTGATCAAGTATAACATAGTATGTCTGTATTTTGAAAGCTTCTAGAGAGTCTTCAATTGGCTCATCCTGAGATAACTCACCAGGCATCTTTTTTTTCCTTGCTGTTCTTTTTTCGGGTAGACTTTTTTGTACTTCAGCAGTTACAGAATGCTCTTTACTTTGTCAATAAATGAATTCACTAATTCAATTACTTTCGAAAATGAAGGTCTAAGCTTCTGAAGCAGACCCTTGGCAATGTCAACCATTCACCAGGCCTGTAATATGTCTAAACCAGCAGTCTGCAGATAATCAGAAACTGGAGTTGCAATTTTAAAGATCTGCATGAACATAAATGATACAAGTAGTGTTTTGTATCTTGTCCAGCCATGGAGTAAGTACTTTGCCTCACTAATGATTTTACTGTCAAACTGTGGTGACACTGAAATATACTCCAGGCAAGAAAGCAAGGTGCTGTACAATTCATTGGATTGTTCAGAAAATGATCCAATAATTGTACTTAATGCCCTTGGTTTGCTCCACCAGCGTGTGTCACCAATTTTCTTTAGTCGTGACAGTTTTTCCTGCCCTTGACGCTGGTTGGAGACATGTTCTGCCCACACAGATGATCTCTTGTAAGACTCTGTAAAAAAACATGCTGTTTTCTCTAAAAGCCCAAATAATGACTTTACTGGAGTAACACACTGTGTGATATCTACAATGACCAAATTGAGAATATGAGAATAACACCAAGTGTACACTGAATTACAGGACTCTTTTCTTATGTAGGCCTGTACGCCACTGTAGTGCCCACTCATGTTTGCAGCACCATCAAAAGAGCAACCAATAATGTTACTTATGCTCAGAGAGAACATTTCAAGTCGCTCCTTCAGAACGTAAAACAGAGCTTCCCCAGTAGTGCTTCTGACATCAACAAGACTGAAGAGTCTTTCAAAAACCATGCTGTCTTTGGTGTACCTTAAAATGATGCTACATTGTTCCACAACACTAATATCATGTGTACTGTCCATTTCTACACTAAATTTCACAGCATCTTTCACCTCCTGGCTTATTTTCTGGTTTACCAAATTTCCCATTATTATTATCATTAGCTTGTTAACAGTTGTTTTGCTTAAAAATGTCACCATTCCACCCTTTCCTTTACTCTTCTGATGGCGTCTTTTCCTGGCCTCACTTTTTGCTACTGCTTGCTCTATGTGTTTTTGCAGTACACCATCATATTTACTCAGAAGCAGAACTAACTCAAGAAAGTTACCGTGGTTGAGGTCACTATTGAGTAAAGTATGAGCAGCCTCATCCTTCCTTCTGTAAGCAAGCGCTTGCTTTGCAATGTATAGTATGATAGCAATAAGGTTATTGTGCTGCACTTCTTCTCTATGTTTGTTTACTAAATTTACATTGATTAAAGTTTCTATATCACTTTTCCTTTCTGCATGCAAATATGCACTGACAGCTACTTGATGTTGGCTAGATTCTTCATGTTCCCTTACTCTGTCATACACATGGTGTTTATTAACTTGCCATTCAAAAATAAAATTACTTTTACGATTGCTACAAAATGCCATACAAGTTGAACAAAATATTTTTTGACTTTCAACACAGTAAGACAGCCATTTCCTCTGAATGGCACTTCCACCGGGTACCGGTCGAAAGTAGACTTTATGAGCTTGAAAAGGCAAAGCATGAGTAGCATCTGAAGGTGGCTGTACAGGGTGAGCTTTCATAAAATGAAATTTTGCTGAAATAATGCTTCTGGTGCAATAAAAACATTACATTTTTCCGATACTATTGGAATAGGTGAAAACAAGATCTCACTTTCTGCGGAACTGTCCGTATCTTTACCATGGGTCTCGGTGAGGCCGAGCCCACAAATGTTTTCTCCTGAGCCTTCCGGTTCACTTAATACAACGGACGGACCTTCGTCTGCACTAGACACTGATGCTGCAGCATCCTTCTGTACTGTGCTTTCAGAAACATGTTGAAGGCTTAAGTCCTTTGGTTCTACAGTAACATCCTTAGACTTCCATAGCTTTTGTTGGCCTGGTGCATTTCCTGCGTCTCTCAGGCTCTTTTGTGACGCTTGCAATCTCTTTGCTGAGCCACTACTATATTTCTTCTTTTTAGGCACTTCCGCTTAGCTTTTGTCTTCTGAAACTGCACTTCTTTTGGAAGACATTTTGTAGTGCCTAGCAATAACATAAACAATATTGATGCCCTGACTGCAGATAGTTCAAACTCTGTTTCCCTCAATCATGCATAACAATTTATTGGATCTCATCCTTTATCATGCTGTCCTACAATCTCTTCATTATAAACAACCTCATATATAATGTTGCCAACATGGTAACATAGCACAATTACCAAGATCTCAATATAATTATGCCATCCTATATAGCTAAGATTAACACATACACAGTATTATAAAGACAAGCCTATCTTACTTCAATATTATCACGCCATCCTAGCAAGACAAAATAAGGGCATGCCACCGCAATGTAATCATGCCATCCTACTTCATTATAATCATGCAAGCCTATGTCAACCATACACATACCAGCCTACTTCGTTATAATCATGCCATGCCCTCCAACATGCCATACCCTCAAAATCTACTAATTATATGCAATGATCACATAATTAGGAACATTAGATAATCTCATAATCATTATATTCCATAAACAAAGCCATTTTCATCATGTCATGCAAACTTAGTATACAGTTTCACAGTGTCTGGATAAAATGAAATATTTAGAAACATTAAAAAGATTAGTATAGAGAAATGTTTTCCAACCTGTAAATAATGAGTATCTTCTTTAGCTTGGATTGATCCTGGATTCTCAATGTGGGTGCAGCTCAAATCAAGATTGGTCAGGTTTTTCTCATTATCTTCCAGTTTTCAAATGGGGCCCAGTGTGTTTTCTGTATTGTAATATACACAAACATTTTATCACAAATGCTTTTGCCTCAGGGCTCTCCCCATTTCTCCCTTACATTCCTCAGGGCTCTCCCCATTTCCCTCTTTCCTCCCTCAGGGCTCTCCCCATTTCCCTCTTTCATCATAATATATATATATATATATATATATATATATATATATACAAGTTAACCCGTGCATGATACTCATGCATTCTAGTCAAATCAAGATACTTAAGGTCTTAAAAAGGTTCTTGTCATGCATTTGGGCCTAGCCCAGGCCTCCTCAGGGGAAGATCGTTACTTCCCGACGCAAGCGCCCTTTTTAATGTGTGTTTATGAGGTAAAATTACCTCACGAAAATGGGTTTCACCCCTCAACTCGTAAATTTAGCCTTTACTACCCTTCCCACGGGGGGAAGGGGGGATGATGGAAGTTAACTGACTATTCTACTTTTTTTGTCAAATAATGTCAGTATACCAGATTTCAGGTCAATTGGATGAGCCCTTTCTGAGAAAATAGTTTTTTCCACACACACACTAACGCATGCCTCTACACATGTGTGTTCATGAGGTAAAATTACCTCACGAAAATGAGTTTGAGCCCTACCAAATGTCAGCCCTTTTTGAAATTTTTTTTCTCACAAACACTAAGAATTTAGTAGGTCAGTGTATAACTCTGCCCAGCAGGTGGCGCTGCAACTTGTTTTTTTTTCCACACACACACACAGACAGACGCCACTAAGCATTTATATATTAGATATATATATATATATATATATATATATATATATATATATATATATATGCATCCCATATTACATAGTTTGTTTACAAGGGCCCCTCCCGTTTCCCTCAGCCTAGGGCTTATGTGCTGATTTGTTTTTCCAAAAAAAAATAAAAAAGGCTGGCTGGATGGGAGCTCAGTGGGTGATATAGGCATCATATATTACATAGTTTGTTTACAAGGGCCCCCCATTTCCCTCAGCCTGGGACTTATGTGCTGATTTGTTTTTCACATTACACAAAAAAAGGCTGGCTGGATGGGAGCTCAGTGTCGGCTGTAATATTACAGCAGCGCCCGTGGACAGGGCAGGGGAATGGCGGACAATTTCTTGTGGTCATTCAATCTTGTTTTGTCTTGCAAACTGGCTTAATATGATACATGACTACGTTTCCCAGAAACATCTGCTTTGTCTGTATGACTTCAATTAACAGAAACCTCTACTGTATCATCTCCCTGTGCCCAGCTATTATAGGGCACACTTACAGGATCTGTAGACTGCAGTGTAACCTGGATGAGGTAACCATTGTGATTTTTATTGCTGCTTTTATTATTTAGTAACGAGTTTATTATTATGTACCTGCATTTTAATGAGTGTTAACATTAGTATAGAGGTTTCTAGATGTTGATACACACAGAACCCCATACTGATCTGTGTTATTAGCATGGTGTCATGTTGCTCTGCTAGGTGACCTATTAGGAATATGTGTTTTATTTGTAGCAGGCTCTAAAACCCTACAGAGAAATAATCTCAGATGTTGCAGATAGGATAGCCACAGTTCCATGGGTACCAATGATGACATTTAGTAACATAGTAACATAGTTGATGAGGTTGAAAAAAGACACCAGTCCATCAAGTTCAACCTATTTTGGATCTCCTGCGATCCTGCACTTATATTTGAAATTAATCCAGAGTAAGCAACCGCCAATCTGTTTCAATTTAGAAAATCCCCCCAGACTCAATATTGCAATCCAATTTTTACCCTATATCCACTACTATCCTTTATTTTAAATTAACGGTCATATCCCTGGATACACCTTTCCGCTAAAAATTTGTCTAACCCTTTCTTAAACATATCTATTGAATCTGCCATCACAACCTTCCCTGGCAATGAATTCCATATCTTGACTGCCCTTACTGTAAAGAACCCCTTCCTTTGCTGGTTGTGAAATCTCCTCTCCTCTAACCTTAGGGGATGACCACGTGTCCTGTGTATGGTCCTTGGGGTAAAAAGTTCCCATGAAAGCTCTCCGTATTGACCACTAATGTATTTGTACATAGTAATCATATCTCCCCTTAGACGCCTCTTTTCTAAAGTAAACATGCCTAAACTGGCTATATATATTGTATTTGCATGTAATATATATGGGAACCAGTTACTTTTTTAAAGGATAATTCCACTTTTAAGCAAATGCATTCCATTAAATATATTGGGCACATAAATTAATATTTGCTAATACAAGTTGAGAACTGTGATGGACAACAGACAGCCCACGGGCCTCATGTCCCCGAGTCTTCACCTTGACTATGAATTCCTTCCTGCTTTATAACTCGTCTGTCCTTTTCTCTGCTTTATGCCTCATCGAGGGAGATCTGGAATGCGTTTTGGAGGAATTGGGGTGCCAAAGGTTATTTGGGGTGACTGCAGGGTTTGAGTGACATGTGATGTGTTTTTTGTTGATTACATGTACTGAACATTAGAGGGCTGCACGTGGGGCTCATGAACGGTATCATCTTGCCTATCACCAGTTTAGAAGATCCAGTGATGCATGGCCTCCTGCTGAGTAATATCATTTAGCTTACACACTGTTATGCAGCCACAACACTTTCTGACCTGCCCCTTCATGTGTCACTTACCTGTGACTCTTAAATGCTCCAGCATGCTGCTCCTCTGGGTGACTGCGGCTATGGACGACTCCTCCTCCCCTGCTGAAGTTAAAAACACACTACCGCGCAGGTGCAGAGAGGCTCTCTCTGCACGGTAGTGTGTTTGTTACACTGCCGCCGCAGACGTCCGGGACCGGGACCGTCATTGAGGTGCTCCCTGCAAGCTCCGCCCCAACATCGGAGGGGGCGGGGCTTAATAACGGCTGGGCCTACCGGTTTATAGCCCGGCTGGCCGGCAGGCCAGTCCGAGGCTGGAAACATTTAATGGTTAGGAAACAAAACAAAACCAATTACCTTTATGCTTCTTGCAACATGAAAGAGAGCAACTATAAAAAAAAAAGAATAAAATACAATTAACAACTTCAGAAATTTAAAGCACTTATACAAATATGCAACAAAGTAGGAACCTTCAGTAACATGGTAGTTACAATAGCCACAATTTTCCTTTTCATTTTATCAAATGTCAGAAAAGCTTCTTACACTTGAAACAAATGCAGGAGTTTGGCACTATCAAATTTTTGTTAAACTTCATTCTACATATCAAGTTACTGACTTAAAAACAGCCGTTTTAAAAGATATTGCAAAAAATATTTCTTCTTACGCCAAAAAATGAGATTAACAGCAATTTGTGTAATACAGAACATCTGCCATGCTGCTATAAGTGGCTGCACAGGGACACCCTGGTACAGGTCACATACTAGTGGTCAATAGAGATCTACCTCCTCACATCACCCTAGCCCCACCCTAGCATTTGTATTATATATGTTTATACACCAAACCGCCACAACATTTAATGTGCTGACAAGTGAAGTGAATAACATTGATTATATCGTTAAAATGTCACCTGTCAAGAAGTGGGTTATAATAGACAACAAGTGAACAATCAGTTCTTTAAGTTGATGTGTTGGAAGCAGGCAAAATGGGCTACTTTGACAAGAGCCAAATTGTGATGGCTAGATGACTGGGTCAGAGCATCTCCAAAACGGCAGGTCTTGTGGGGTGTTTCCAGCATGCAGTGTTTAGTACCTACCAAAAATTGTCCAAGCAACGACAACAGGTGAACTAGCGACTAAGGTCATGGGCGCCCAAGCCTTATTGATGTGCATGGAGAGCGAATGCTATCCTGTCTGCTGCAATTCCACAGAAGAGCTACTGTAGCACAAATTGCTGAAAAAGTTATGGCTATAATAGAAAGGTGTCAGGACACACAGTGCATTGCAGCTTACTGCATAGCCACAGACCGGTCAGTGTGCCCATGCTGACCCCTGTCTTCTGCCAAAAGCACCTACAATGAGCATGTGAGCAGCAGAACTGGATCATGTAGCTATAGAGGAAGGTGGCCTGGTTTGATGAATCATGTTTTCTTTTACATCATGTGGATGGCTGGGTGCGTGTGTGTCGTTTACCTGTGAGAGAGATAGCACCAGGATGCACTATGGAAGAAGACAAGCTGGTGCAGGTAGTCTGATGACCAGGACAATGTTTTGCTGGGAAACCTTGGGTCCTGGCATTCATGCGGATGTTACTTTGACACATACCACCTACCTAAACATTGTTGCAGACCAAGTATACCCCCTTCATGGCAACGGTATTCCTTGAAAACAGTGACCTCTTTCAGCAGGTTCAGGAATAGTTTGAGGAAAATGACAAAGAATTGGTTTTGAATTGGCCTCCAAAGTCTGAGCAATGGAGGCCCCACATTGCATCTTACAGGACTAAAAGGATCTGCTGCTAATGTCATGGTGCCAGAAACCACAGGACACCTTCAGTGGTCTTGTGGAGTCCATGCCTCTACAGGACAGAGCGGTTTTGGGTTGCACAAGGAGGACATACACAATATTAGGTGGTGGTTTTCATGTAGTGGCTGATTGGTCTATTTCTCTCATATATAAATATATGATCTATATATGTTAAACAGATGGGGGCGCTTCAATAGTGTGTTATCAAAGGTAAAAATTTATTGAAATAAAAGAGTTTGCACGTACCAGATAAAAAGACAATTCAGGCATTAATCACACAATCAGCTGACTCCTACTTTTCCGATGACGAACATCATATGAGAAGCTGCTCTTCTGAAGATAGACCCATATCCACCTCTACGTGTTTCATCTAATAAGACTTCGTCAGGAGGGGTGGATCCTTACTTAAGTTGCCATCCATTTATAGGGCTATACCATTTCATTCACAGCTGAACTTCCGTAATCATTCATTATATCACCACCACATAATAATACCTCTACTTATTACATGATTGTTCAACTGTGCACAAACATGATAATAACAAATAAAAATATACTAATACAGCCATATCTAAAATATACTAAATCTGTTACTTTATAACATATCTTTAAAAAGTGACATCACAACAAGGCAAAACTACAGCATCAATCACAACAGCATATTGTAGTCAGATCCTACTTATTTATCCATATTAGAGATGGGCGGGTCCGGTTCTCCGAGAACCGAACCCACCCGAACTTTGGGTATCCGAGTACCGAGCTGAGCAGCTCGTTACTCTCCCGCCCATTCCGAATCCAAATCGAGGCCGAACGTCATTGTGACGTCGTCGGATCTCGGGGCTCGGTTCTCGCGATACTTCAACTTTATAAATACACGCCTCCACAGCAATCCATCGCCATTTGACAGAGGGAGAGAGCAGGGTGTAGTCATAGGCTAATTAGAGCAGGGACAGAGAATACAATATTGTTCTTGCAATTGCTCTAACCAAAATCGCTAGTGCAGAGAGGAGGATAGAGGTTTATTATTTTTTCTTCATATTTGGCACTCCCCAGCGCTTTTGGGGTGTCCCCCATAATTGTGCATAAATATTTCTGGCTGTCAAAAGTCATATCTGTCAGCAGTATCTACTAAATAATTTTTAGCACTCCTCAGTGCTTTTGGGGTGTCCTCCCTAATTGTGCATTAATATTTCTGGCTGTCAAAAGTCATTTCTGTCAGCAGTATCTACTAAATAATTTTTAGCACTCCTCAGTGCTTTTGGGGTGTCCTCCCTAATTGTGCATTAATATTTCTGGCTGTCAAAAGTCATTTCTGTCAGCAGTATCTACTAAATAATTTTTAGCACACCTCAGTGCTTTTGGGGTGTCCTCCCTAATTGTGCATTAATATTTCTGGCTGTCAAAAGTCATATCTGTCAGCAGTATCTACTAAATAATTTTTAGCACTCCTCAGTGCTTTTGGGGTGTCCTCCCTAATTGTGCATTAATATTTCTGGCTGTCAAAAGTCATATCTGTCAGCAGTATCTACTAAATAATTTTTAGCACACCTCAGTGCTTTTGGGGTGTCCTCCCTAATTGTGCATTAATATTTCTGGCTGTCAAAAGTCATATCTGTCAGCAGTATCTACTAAATAATTTTTAGCACTCCTCAGTGCTTTTGGGGTGTCCTCCCTAATTGTGCATTAATATTTCTGGCTGTCAAAAGTCATATCTGTCAGCAGTATCTACTAAATAATTTTTAGCACTCCTCAGTGCTTTTGGGGTGTCCTCCCTAATTGTGCATTAATATTTCTGGCTGTCAAAAGTCATTTCTGTCAGCAGTATCTACTAAATAATTTTTAGCACACCTCAGTGCTTTTGGGGTGTCCTCCCTAATTGTGCATTAATATTTCTGGCTGTCAAAAGTCATATCTGTCAGCAGTATCTACTAAATAATTTTTAGCACTCCTCAGTGCTTTTGGGGTGTCCTCCCTAATTGTGCATTAATATTTCTGGCTGTCAAAAGTCATATCTGTCAGCAGTATCTACTAAATAATTTTTAGCACTCCTCAGTGCTTTTGGGGTGTCCTCCCTAATTGTGCATTAATATTTCTGGCTGTCAAAAGTCATATCTGTCAGCAGTATCTACTAAATAATTTTTAGCACTCCTCAGTGGTTTGCGCTCAGAATGGATTCAAAGCAGTCCACATATGATCTGAATGAGCAACCAGGTTCTGTCACCAGTCCTGATGTAAGTGTTCCCAGTACGCCATCTGGCCAAGGCGATGTCAAACAACAGAGTGTTTTCAAATTAGTGCAAAAAACAAAAACCAAAAAAAAATTTACTGTATTGAAGCGAAAAAGAAGTGTAACTGAGCAAAAGTTAAGTGACGATAAAAAAAAAATTGCAAGCATGCCATTCTACACACGCAGTGGCAAAGAGAGAATGAGGCCTTCACCTTTGGCTATTAGTGGCAGATCCCAAAAAGTTACCCAGCCTACAATTGGTGCACAACTACTGTTACGCGTCAAAGCCGAGCTGCAAGATAACAGTGAGGCATTACAGGAGAATATTTGCTCTGATTCACAAATGACAACAATCCCTGTGGAGAGTCCATCCAACAGTGGGATGTCTAATCGTGAGCATTCTGCTGATGTGTGCCTTAATAGCCCGAGTGTAGCCGGTGATACCCAAATTGAGGATGCCACTTTGGAATTAGAAGAGGATGAGGGGGAGATTTGTGTAGGCGACGAGGGCGCTAATGAGGATGTTGATGAGGATGAGGTTGTTTGTGTAAGTCCTGCACCAGTGGCAGCAGTTCTGGCACGTGACAAGAAAAAGGCCATTGTCATGCCTGGGCATAAAACAAAAAAATCCACTTCTTATGTGTGGAATTATTTCTACCCAAATCCAGACAACAATTGTATAGCCATTTGTAGTGTATGTGAAGCCACAGTCAGTCGAGAGAGGGACCTTAACCATCTTGGAACCTCGTCTATGTTACGCCATTTAACGAGAGTTCATGGCAAAGTGTTGGGAAAAGCTGAAAGTTCTTCCCAAAAGAATACAAGCACTCCCTCATCAGCTAAGACCCTCCGCTCACCGACATACCGACGGCTACAAAATACACCCACCACACCATCCTCATCAATATCCTCAGTAGCGCTCGGAGTTAGCCCGGCATCCCACTTAAGGCTGGATGACTCCGGCACTATTATTGATTCCTCTGAAGAAAGCGTTAGTCCTGCTGCTGCTGTTGCTGGGGGTGAATCGTCATCCCAGAGGCAGGTTAATAAAATGAGCAGTCCTACATTTCAGCAATTAACTGTGAAACAATCATTTGCGAGGGGAAGCAAATATGACAGCAGTCACCCAGTCGCCAAGCGAATCACAGACGCCATGGCTGCAATGTTAGTGTTAGATCTGCGTCCAATCTCCACAATAAACGCAGCTGGTTTTTCACAGTTAATTGAGGTTTTGTGTCCGCGTTACAGAATTCCATCGCGACACCATTTATCCCGTAAAGCTATTCCACAACTATACCAAAAAGTGTGTAAAAATGTAGAGATTGCGCTGAAAAATGCCATTCTGCCCACTGTTCACTTAACCACAGATATGTGGACAAGTGGAAGTGGCCAAACCAAAGACTATATGACTGTGACAGCCCACTGGGTTGGTCATTCACCTTCACCAGCAGGAACAGCAGCAGCATGTACACCACTACGTAACATTTGTCACAGGCAGGCCACTCTTTGTATCACCGGCTTCACTAACAGGCATACGGCTGACAATTTGTTACGCAAACTGAGAGATGTGATTGATGCATGGCTTATACCACTCGGACTCTCCCCAGGGTATGTCATTTCAGATAACGCCAACAATATAGTGCGAGCATTACAGCTGGGTGATTTCCAACATATTCCCTGTTTTGCTCACACCATCAACTTGGTGGTGCAGAGCTTCCTACGAAATAACCGTGAGGTGCAGGAGATGCTTTCGGTGGCCCGTAAAATTTCAGGCCATTTCAGGCATTCAGCCACAGCATGTAGGAGATTACAGCAGCTCCAAGAGCAGTTTAACTTGCCCTGCCACCAACTTAAGCAAGAGGTGGTAACTCGGTGGAATTCCACCCTGTACATGCTTCAGAGGATGGAGGAACAGCGCAAAGCCATCCAAGCATATTGCACAAGTCATGACATTGGGAAAGGAGGGGGGATGTATTTCACTCTTGCACAGTGGGGAATCCTTTCAGTGCTGTGCAAGGTGCTGAAACCATTTGAAGTTGTGACATGTGAGGTCAGTGCAGACTCTGCTAGTTTGAGCCAAGTCATTCCTTTAATTAGACTATTGGAAAAGCAGCTTGAGAAAATGAAGGAGCTGAAAGCAAGCAATTCAGCAAAGTATGTTGGCCTTGTAGATCAAGTACTTAATTCGCTTCACAATGATCCTTGAGTTATTAAGATCTTGAACTCGGATCAGTACGTTTTGGCCACTGTGCTTGATCCAAGGTTTAAAACCTACATTGAGTCTTTACTTGTAAATGAGCGAGATGTGAACTTTTGCAAGGAGCTATTGCTCAGCAAGTTGGCCGCTGAACTGGGCCTCGGCTTGACGACGTGTCCTCCTTCACTTTCTCAAGCTGTTGCTCGTAAAAAACTAAATTTCCAAAAAAGAAGCAGGGAAGACACAGGGGGCAGACCAGAACAATTTAACATCTGGGCTGGTTTGAAGGATTTTTCAAAAAAATGTGTCACTTTGCCCATAACTCCATCCAATATGAGTATAAACATGCAAAGGATGGTGGAGGATTACTTTCAAGAGGTAGTTGATATGGAAATGTCAGACAGTCCCTTTCCTTACTGGGAAGAAAAGCAGGCCATTTGGAAACCCATGTACAAACTTGCTTTGCAATACCTAAGCTGCCCACCCTCCAGTGTGTACTCTGAACGAGTGTTCAGCACAGCAGGGAACTTAGTCAGTGATCGCCGTAGAAGGTTACTTCCCAAAAATGTGGAGAAAATGATGTTTATAAAAATGAACTACATCTTCCACGAGGAAGGCCTTCACCATCCAAAACATCCAAGCACTGACTGTTCTCTAATGGCGGATTCAAGCGGCGATGAATTGATAGTCTGTGATGATGACGTACACACTGATGAGGGTGAGGATTAAGCTGAAGATGATGCCGATAACATCTTTTTAAAACTTTCTATGTAAGTGTAGGGTGCAATCTACCCCCAAAGAGGAAAGGGACTTGTGGCATTTCCATATCACATACCATCTTGAAAGGCTGCTGTTAGGGCAATTTATCCTTAAGGGTAGGGTGTCATAGACAGAGTGACCCTAAACTGGCTTTGTCCATTTTTCATAATATTGTACAGTCTATAATGGCTGAATTTTTGGGTATTTTATACAAGTGGAGGGGGCCTAGAGAGACAGAAACCAAACTGGCTTTTTCCATGTCAATTAATATTGTACAGTCTATAATGGCTGAATTTTTTGGTATTTTATACAAGTGGAGGGGGCCTATAGAGACAGAGTGACCCCAAACTGTCTTTCTCCATGTCAATTAATATTGTACAGTCTATAATGGCTGAATTTTTTAGTATTTTATACAAGTGGAGGGGGGCCTAAAGAGACAGAAACCAAACTGGCTTTCTCCATGTCAATTAATATTGTACAGTCTATAATGGCTGAATTTTTTGGTATTTTATACAAGTGGAGGGGGGCCTTGAGAGACAGAAACCAAACTGGCCTTTTCCATTTCTTTACATATTTAACTATAAGTGTAGGGTGTAATATACATTCAAAGACGATGGCTGCATTGCCAATATGCATAGATGGAGAGGAAGACAATCTGTTTTGTGTGTAGAATAGGCCTACCAACGAAGAATTAAACTGTTTTTTTGGATGATTTATTACCTCAACAATTAGATTACTTGTCTCTAAAACAGTTGGAGCACTAAATTGGGTTAATTTAGGCCCAAAAACATGGATTTTCCAAAAAAATAGCAAAACAAAACCAAACAAAACCAAAACCAAAACCAAAACACGCAATGGCGGTTTTGCAAAACCAAAACCAAAACCAAAACACGACGGTAATCCAGATCCAAAACCAAAACACGGGGGTCAGTGACCATCTCTAATCCATATAGTTTCAGGTCAAACCTTCAATATTAAGGTGTAATTTCACAACCGTCATTTAATCCAAAGGGTGTAAAGGTATTCAAAGTATAAATCCAAAAGGTTTCCCTTTGGGACAATTTTAATAATCGGTCTCCTCCCCTTATATTCAGCTCAACATGATCTATTGCTTTAAACCGTAACGTTTCAGGATTTGCTTCATGGCATCTATAAAAATGTTTTGGAATACTGTGATTATCTATTTTATGTCGGATATTCCGCAAATGTTCAAATATTCATATTTTTTTCCAACGTACTTCTTTCCACAGCCACATTCAAGTAGATACACTACATATGTAGTTTTACAGTTCATAAATGATTGAATATTTCTCACTTGCATTGCGGATGCATCTGAGAATGTTTTATGATCTTTATGTACATATTTGCAAGCCTTACAATACCCGCATGTAAAGAAGCCCTTAAATGAAGTAAGCCAATTATCATGCCCAATAGATACCTCTCTAAGATGAGAAGGAGCTAGAAATGTTCTCAATGTTTTTGGTCTTTTAAAAATGATTTGGGGTCTAATAGGCAATGGACCAAATAACAATGGGTCAAGTTTCAAAACATACCAATGTTTCTTTACGATTCTAGTAATCTGATGATTTGCTGCATTAAAAGTAGTAACAAACGAGCATTTAAATGTACTAGATGCCTCCTTCTCTCTCTTTATACACCAACAAGTCTGTCCTATTAAATCGTCTCACTTTTTCAGGCTGGTCGATAGCAATTTCTCTGGGTAACCCTGTTATTGAAATTGTTTGATTAATACAGCTGCCTGTGTCTCAAAGGTTTCCACATGCTCACAATTCCGTCTGACTCATCAATTGGGAGACAGGAATATTATCTTTCCATTTTCTATGATGGCAGCTTGTATAATCGATGTAACTATTGCTATCCACTTTTTTAATATATGTATAGGTGTTGATCAGGTATAGGTGTTGTTTTTCCGTATAATGTTCTGCATCTCAAATTAAATCAAGAGACATCAATTTTTTCCTTATTGATAGTGGAAGCAAATTTCAAAATTATACTCATTAATATTAATCTCTTTCATAAATTGATCAAATTCTACTGTCGAACCCTTCCAAATAATCAATATATCATCTATATATCTTTTAAATAGAACAAGTGAGAAATATTCAATCGTTTATGAACTGTATTACTACATATGTAGTGTATCTACTTGAATGTGGGTGTGGAAAGAAGTGGAAAAAAAATATGAATATTTGAACATTTGAACATTTGGGGAATATCCGACATAAAATAGATAATCACAGGATTCCAAAACATTTTTATAGATGTCATGAAGCAAATCCTGAAACGTTACGGTTTAAATCAATAGATCATGTTGAGCTGAATATAAGGGGAGGAGACCGATTATTAAAATTGTCCCAAAGGGAAACCTTTTGGATTTATACTTTGAATACTTTTACACCCTTTGGATTAAATGAGGGTTGTAAAATTACACCTTTTTTATAGTCTTAATATTGAAGGTTTGACCTGACACAATATGGATAAATGAGTAGGATCTGACTACAATATGCTGTTGTGATTGATGCTGTAGTTTTGCCTTGTTGTGATGTCACTTTTTAAAGATATGTTATAAAGTAACAGTTTTAGTATATTTTAGATATGACTGTATTAGTATATTTTTATTTGTTTTTATCATGTTTGTGCACAATTGAACAATCGTGTAATAAGTAGAGATATGATGTGGTGGTGATATAATGAATGATCACTGAGGTTCAGTTGTAAATGAAATTGTATAGCCCTATAAAGGGTTGGCCACTTAGGTGAGGATCCACCCCTCCTGATGAAGTCTTATTAGATGAATCGCGTAGAGGTGGATGTGGATCTATATTCACAAGAGCAGCTCCTCATATGATGTCCGTATCGGAAAAGTAGGAGTCAGCTGATTGTGTGATCAATGCCTGAATTGTCTTTTTATCTGGTACGTGCAAATTCTGTTATTTCAATACATTTTTACCTTGGATAACACTATGGGAGCGCCCCCATCTGTTTAACATTTTAGGATTCAATCTACCCGTGAAGATCGGGCTGTGGAAGGGGAGGCCACGCAGAATACAAGTTATCACACTAAGTCCATCTTCCAATTTATTCTGTTAAAAATGTATTACTAACTAAAATCACATTAATAATATTAGCAAATTAGAGGAACTATATGTCTAAAACCCACAGTGTACACTGTTATAAAAATACATATATGATTAATAAAGCTGTTGCTTGGAGCATTAACACATAATCAAATTAAAACAGCCATTGAAATTATGGTTGGCTATAGTATATATATTTCTATGTATGAAAAATGCATGTACACATTGAAATGTTCATGCATACAAATGGTGTTCTGCAGTGCCGTAACTAGACATTTTAGTGCCCTGGGCGAGACAGGGCACCGACGCCCCCCATCTAAGTGGGTGTGACATTTGCCGAGTGGGTGTGGCCAGCCTAATGTGGGGGTGTGGTTGGCACTTTACTGAAAAAATTCTGTTACACATATTTGCAAATGCATGAAAAGCTAAATGCATGTATATATATTTATATCTATATAGATATATGGCACTGGTTCTATATTAAAGTACAAACCAAATTATTGATATTAGAAGACAGATGGAAAATCAGAGAACATTGTCTCATGAGAGATCTTAATCATAAAGGCACTGACAGAAGAAAAACAGGATATTTTATAGGGGAGAATACATGATTTTTATAGAGGTGGAAATCAACTTTCCCTTTCACCAAAACAATCTGAATCATATTGGATGTATATAATCTGCTAAATTCTACATTTACTATCAGTAGCAAGCATTAGACACAAATCCTCTATAAAAAAGTCAGTGCAACTTCATATTTTGCTCACTAAATCCTGTCTGGAGGGGAGATCCCAGGCACATACAGCTCCCTCCACTACCCTCCGTTTCCTATCACTGATCTGTAACAAAGATATACAAAAGTCACAACCTTACCGTGCGGGATATACAGGGGACACTTTGGTAAGTTGTGTATCCGGGAATTGTGAGCAAGTTGTGTATCCAGGAGGTTACAATTCATTCAGGGCATCAGAAGCAGTGGAACGCATGTGCGTTCCACCGAAAACAGGAAGTTCGGCATTTGGAACGCAAATGCGTTCCAAATGCCGAACTTCCTGCTTTCGGTGGAACGCACATGCGTTCCACTGAACTGCTTCTGATGCCCTGAATGAATTGTTGCTTGAATTAGAGCGTGGTTTCTTCTGGGCACAGAGGCAGGTAACGGGCGGCTGCGCCCCCTTGGGCTTGCGCCCTGGGCGGTCGCACCGCCCGCACCGCCGTCGTTACGGCTCTGGTGTTCTGTAGTTATTTAGTTTACACACCCGCATCTCCAATATGGTAACACTAACACAAATTCTAAGATGCAAACAATGTAGAGAAAACTGTAAGCTGTCAATACAATTAAGCATAACCCCGTTAAGGGAGATGCAATACTTATCGAGACTTGTCTTCAGCACATCGATCTATCATCCTCTGAAGAAGTTATATGTATTATAACGAAGCATGTTAGGAAAATATATTATTCTGGAATTTTATCTATTGGTGTTGCTGTGGACATTGATCATTTACCACTACCTTCAATTGGAAAAATACATTTTGCATTTTGGAATGCATGAAGTAATAACTTTTTAACACAATAAATTGGAAGGTGGACTTGGTGTGTTTTTTTGGGTAACACCCGTGTTATTGTTTTCTACTAAGCAAAGATTGGTGCTGGTAATTTTGTGTTACAAAGGCCCTTAGTGCAATAACTATGATTCATGATTTTATTTGTGTACACAAAGTATATACTGCAATAACAATCATAAACTGCTCGTGCTTATCCTGGATCTCCGATATCTCTTAGGCTGGGTACACAATACAGAAGATTTCTCTCAATGTGATATCGTTAATGATTTTACTAACAACTGAAAGCCCCAATCAGCATGCCGATTCATGTGTACACACTATACAGTCATGGCCAAAAGTTTTGAGAATAACACAAATATGTTTTCACAGTTTGCTGCTTCAGTGTTTTTAGACCATTTTGTCAGATGTTGCTGTGGTATACTGAAAAAAAATTACAAGCATTTCATAAGTGTCAAAGGCTTTTTTTGACAATTGCATTAAGTTTATGCAAATAGTCAATATTTGAATATTTGATATTTGACAGTGTTGACCTTTCTTTTTGAAGACCTCTGCATTTCACCCTGGCATGCTGTCAGTCAACTTCTGGGCCACATAATGACTGATGGTCGCCCATTTTTGCCTAATCAATGCTTGGCATTTGTCAGAATTTGTGGGTGTTAATTTGTCCAGCCACCTCTTTAGGATTGACCACAAGTTCTCAATGGGATTAAGGTCTGGGGAGTTTCCAGGCCATGGACCTAAAATTTCAATGTTTTGATCCCCGAGCCACTTAGTTATCACTTTTGCCTTATGGCAAGGTGTTTCATCATGCTGGAAAAGGCATGGTTAGTCACCAAACTGTTCTTGGATGGTTGGGAGAAGTTGTTCTTGGAGGATGTTTTGGTACCATTCTTTAGTCATGGCTGTGCTCTAAGGCAAAATTGTGAGAGCAAATATTCCATTGTATATATTTTTAGTCTGGTTATAAAATCAAATCAAATGATACAATGTGTACACAGTAATGCAATATCAGACCTAATAGTCAATTATCATGTTATTGGTATTATGATCCGGTGAAAGACCTGTAGCATGTATCCAGACTTACACAGCTTTCAGCTCCATATAGCCAAAGACAGTGAAGAGTCAAATAAAAAATACAAAAACAAACAATAAAAAAATAGTATCAATATTGTCTTTCTTAGAAAATATCTATACAAAAACAAAAAAAAGTAGTGCCTCTGTACAGAATTCTGTTTAACTAAAACATTTGTCAATCCAACCTTGAAACTCCAGTGATGAATATCCTCAAATGGAAAATTAACTAAAACACATGCTTCAATGTTTTAGCCAATCACCGGTAACACAGAAATAAAGTGCTTACATACCAACCCTCATATACAATCATTTTAGTGATCTAATGTACTCAATTCTCTCTAAGGAATTAAATTCTCTTTAATGAATGTCACTCCTTTAATAGAGACAAAAAATATGTACACATATAACCCAGGTGAATATTAGTCAGTGTAGCCAAAACTTACAAATGAGAACAGCATCGGGGGCAGCGGTACTTGCCAGTCTCCACAGAACACAAACAGCATGGCGTTTGCATACCAATTAGTCGCTATTCTCCGCTATGGAGCTGAGAAAACCTTTTATGTGAGCTCCTAAGGAAAACCTGTGCAGAACTTAACTTCTAGGATATTCAGAGCAAAGTAATCTGTACCTTTCTTATTTTTGATTATTCAAGGAGAATTAAACGATAGAGTAGAAATGTTGTTTTGAATTCAGTCCTCTTTGCTGGAGCAAATTGGTCTCCATCTTAATGTCACATACATGGTATGAATTGGATCGACATGTTTCATACTGTCTGAAATGTTTTTAGTCCGTTGGCTGGCAACAGTGCAAGCTCTCCTAAGGCAAATGTTTAAAGTTATGTTGCTCAATGAAAGTTGTAGATTTCATAATTAATGGCTAGGACATCAAAGCTGCCAACACTTAAAAATATTTTATTGACAACTGTATACAAAATTTACTGATGACCAAAAGTTTTTATTGATACATTATATACATAATTGCTATACCCAAAGGTGTGTGACATCACCATAAATAGCTGTGGTATGAGCGAATTGAGACCTAGCTTAATGTTTACTGATATCCAAGCTTTAAAGCAACAATCCCAAACAGAAGATTTTTTTCATTTTTTACCTCAAATAACAAGTCAACTACCTTTATGCATGCATTTAATTTAGCTATCCTCCTACAAATTATTTCCTTTTCAAAATCTCTCCGAAAGGAGACTCAGTCAGTCTGCTGTATAGAAACAAGCTTTCAACATGTCATGCAATGGCAGAAGGGAGAGAAGGAGGATGTCACAGTGAAGACAGAGCCCATCGGAGCTTTCCAAAGCCTCTCCGCTCACTATATCATGTGCCATCACTGTGTTTACCATGGTAGTCCAGAATCATAAATCATTAATAGAAGCCTGAAGAAAAAAACAAGGGTAAATGGTAATTATCAATGTTCTTCTTATAGCTTGCCACAGTGATTTTTTTTTTTTTTTTTAAATGGCCCGATTTTTCCTCTTTGGACTCCGTATCAGCACTAACCAATGGGTTAACATCCTACTCAGCTGATCATAGACTGGAAAGAAGCACATGTGAGGCTATATAATTTAAGTCCTCCTTTTCCTTTGTGTCTTGTTCATTTGAGACAGCAGTGGAGTGTTTAGTGTAGCGTTAGTGTATGTTAGTATTTTATTTCAAATATGGGACTTACCTTTTTACCTGTAACAGGATCCAGAAGGTCCTGGGGTTACAATACCTGCAGTTGCTTGCCAGGGCAAGGGGTTGCTCCCTGGGGTTGTATGCTTCAGTTGAGTGGTGAGCAGTGGGGGCATATGCTGGGATTATCGCTGAAGCCTACACTGTATTTACACACTAGCATGTCATCAAGGAACACCGCACACAGACTTTTTGGATACCTAAGGGTGCCTAAATCAGATATTTAAATGGAGGAAAACAGAGGATGAATGTGCAGAGGAGAAAGACTGCCACAAAAAGGCAAAAGAGCATGGGGGCAAGCTAAATTCCACTATTGTGCTCTAATTGGCTTATGTTGTTATTTGAAGCAGTTTAGTTAGTACTTTTATGTATTTTTGTAACCTTATGTAGTGTGCTGGGTAAAAGAAAACCTGCAAGACTAAACATAGAACTTGTGGAGTATGCAATAGAAAATTGCCTAGTGATCAGTGATTGATGTAGGCTGGTATTATGATCAAAACATTTAAGCCTGCATCCCAGCATCAAGGACACCTCATTATATGCAGGTCCTACACTGACCTATATGCTTTAAACACCATTAAAATGCAGTTAAAATCAGATGCACTCACCTCCCAGGTATATATGAAGTGCCCTGCTCAGACAATGGCATTATAGAAATAAATAACTCATAAAAGTCCTACTTACCCTATTAATATATAGGTATGTCACATGAATCCAAGGAGGAGGAAGAGTGGTTTTCAAATAGTGATGATAGGGAAATTAAACTAGAGCTACGGTCATACAATTTAGATATAGTACATATTTTATAAGGGGGGACGTGGCATCGCTGCCAACATGGCCGGACACATGATTTAGAAGCTCCGGTACTTGCATCCGATGGACCCAGTTACTTTCCCTGATTCGGGTCCTAATACAGTCCGCTAGTGAAAAATCTGCAGAGGAATCTGCTCTGCTAAGTGAGTGTTATCCTGCGCTCTACTTTCCTGCACAAGACCACTCCAGCACTCTGGGCTACTAACACTATGTTGCTTTCCAACTGCAGGAGGTGCTTCAATTGTCTAATTGCTGAAGAATATACGCTGCTGCACACTTACAGTACAAGCGAGCCTTCAGTTCTCACGGAGACCCAAACATTGGGCCTACATACAATGGCTAGCTCAGCAAGCTGGAAATCAGGTTTTATCCTCTTGACACTGTGAGTTAAATTCCTCTTGACTTGTGTTGGGAATCATTTGCTTGCTATATAAATATTATCTTTGGGAGAGGCTCTTCACCATAACCATATCCATTATTAATTACCTTATTAGGGCAGTGTGAGTGCTCTGCACCCGCATAGCTTTTTGATTACCGGTTTGCAAGGTGACAAATTAATAACATATCACCTTTTCAGCATTTGATATAATAATTGCTGCATTTTCCTGCTTTGTTGCACAAGGACCCCTTATATGATCTTGCTGTGTTTCCTTATTCCCCGCATCCTGTACTTTATTGAACACGTCTAACAAAATGTTCTGTACCACCTGTCTATACACCAATCAAGATGGCCAAGTTTGTTAGCAACCTAATGTCTACAAAGGCACACCGCGCCAAATTGGAGATCAGTCCACTTCTATCTCAGGGAAGACCCAGGACAAAGAATCATATGAATCATACTCTAACAGAAGATAGTTTCCCGACTTCACAACAGATATCCAAAACTCCTACCCAGCCATCCTCGCCCATTTCTTACTAGGAAGTGTTGAGAACGATAAAAGAGACTATGGAACCGCTTATTATCCTACAAGCAAATACGCTTACTGTGGCAATAATTTTGTTATCATTATCATTTATTTAGTATACGAGTATGCTACAAAATAACAGCTAGAATCTGATCGGTTGCTATAGGCAACATCTCCACTCTTTTAAACCCACAGCTTGAAAAATTTACCCTCAAGTGTCACAAGTGGCTAGTTCATTTTACTGAGCTCCGAATAGGGGAAAACATGCACAAATTAGAAAAACAACAAGGACTCACTGCATCCCTGCTTAAAACTTAGATGTTAAAGTGGCAGATGTTAAATAAATAAGATGACCTGTAAAAACGATCCAGGAGAAACAATTTTCGATTAGTGGGTGTTTCTGAATCCATCAAGGGCTCGGCCTTGTTATCACTGAAATCAAAAGAGCCCACAGACTCGACCCATCGAGAGATAACTTGAAAGATTGACCGAGGACGGTCATCTTCAAATATGCACACAAAACTGCTTTATGGTCTACTTGAAAAAAATGGGCAAAATTGAATGGGAGGATCAGCGTCTACTGTAATTTCAAGACAAGGTTACTAGAGCGTGCAAATAATTCTCCCTGATTTGTTCCAAACTGGTGACATTGGGGGAACAATTTGCTCTACTGTATCCGGCTCGGCTGCGGATTTTCATAGAAAAGGAGCAGAAAGATTTTGAGACGGCTGAAGATGCTCATGAATATCTTGCAGAAGCTTCCATGAGCATGGGAGCCGCTAATTGTCCTTGACATGTTTCAACTTGGAGTATTTGCAATGTTGAATCCCCATATTACTTCAAACACTGAATCAAGGGTTAATTTGTGAATGTTACAGGAGACACATCTAACAGATTTAGAGCACAATTTTTTTTTTATGTTAAAACAATCGGTACTTGCATATGCTTCATATAGCAGTAAATCTAGAGGTGCAACGATTTTGTTGAGGGAAGTTGTTTCTACTGAAATACATCATAAAGTGATAAACATGAAAGGTAGATATTTAATTTTGGAAGTGACCATTGCAGGAACTAAATAGGTTATATTTAACATTTAAGCTCTGAATTCCAGGGAATTCCTTCTGACCTTCATAAACAAACTATATCTTTATTCTGATTCAAACCTCATCGGTGGGGATTTTAATATTGTGACATTTCCGTAATATTGGAATTGATTATAACAACTCTCAGTTGAAGTTATTAGATATATGGAGATCTGGAATACACCTGACTTTCAACTGCAAACAACACCCTATGAACACAACCTATTTCTTGGTCTCTCCCTCTCTAGCACCTAAAATATTAAATACAGTTATTACAGTTACTTTGGATGATTATTGGCAGCCTTTCTAATTCAATTACATTTTGAGATATGTTAGAAGCAGCGTGGACCACGGTATGCACTAGACATCCAACAACATAATGCTGATCCATCGCTTTTCTGGCAAAAGGCTAAAGCAGTTTTAAGAGTAAATATCTTTCATGAAGCAATACAATAAAAATCAATTGGAAGTGCACAGTGGCACAATAGGAATTAACTGTAGCCTTGAAAATGTGCGAAATGTTAAATTAGGCGTTGCCATAATTAGCTTGCACTCATTGCAGATGACATTCTTCTCATGGTCTCCAATCCTAAATGTTCTATCCCAGCCATTCTTAACACTATCCATATTTTTGGCTCTTTCGTAGAATACAAAATTAGTCTGGAAAAATCTGAACTTATGACCCTTAGGGGAACCAACTATATCTTACATAATGAGGACATTATTTTAAGATTCACTTCAACTAAACTCAAGTACTTACGAATTTTTATTCCAGCTAAACTCCATAATCTATATAAACTTAACTATTCCCGTAAAATTACATCTCTTCTAGCAAATTGATCTAATCTACCATTGGCATTATTGGTTTGTAATGTTGCCATCAATACTGTCATTTGCCCCAAGATATCTTATCTTCTTCTGATGCTCCCACTCACTTTTACTAAATATGATATATATACCTTTTCTAGTATATTTTCCTATTTTTTATGGCGCAATGTTAAACCCTGAATTGCCAGTAATTACCAGATATTTTGTCATTCACTAAGGCTGGGTACACACTACAGGCTTTTTTAGCCGATTCTTTGGCCAACCACATGATAAACGAATGCTTGATCTGATAACGCATTAGTGTGTACACTGTAATGGTGAACGATTATCGTTGCAAAGCTCATCATATGGTTTAATTTGATTTTTAAATCAAACTAAAAATCTTGTTCAACGATAGAACAATGTCCTTCCAATTCTGCAGTATGTATGTACCCAAGATCAGGATCACCACATAGAGTTTACATAGTCATGATGTTTTCTGCAGATGGCTTGTTGAAAAAAGTAAATTTTGATTTTGAAATTTTTAAAATTTAAATTATATTGAAAACAGAAGATGCTTAGGCTTGGTTCCCCGAGAACCGAACACGCTCGAACGTAGCAGATCCGAGTACCGAGCCGAGCCAGCTCGGTACTTTCGCATGCCCTCTGAATTGAAAACGTGGCAAAATGTCATTGTTACGTCGCCGGATCTTGAATCTCGCGAGCTCTGGATTCTATAAGTACCGCCCTCCATGGCGATCCAGCGCCATTCCACAGAGGGACACAGAAGCGGTAGCACAGTTCTTGGCAGTCTCTAGTGCAGTTGAGCAGTGTCATAAGTAGAAAAGAAAGAGGAGGGGTAGCAGTGTTCTTCAAAGTCTCCAGTGACATTCAGGAGAGCTCCATTGCTAATTGTCATTGCTGAAATACAAATAATTCTTCTGGCAGGCTTGGTCTTCTAAATCTGCACATTGTACTGTGTTATATAGGTAACATACAAAGAGGAGAGCTCCATTGCTAAAATACAAATAATAGGTCTGGCAGGCTTGGTCTTCTAAATCTGCAGTCACATTGTACTGAGTTATATAGGTAACATACAAAGAGGAGAGCTCCGTTGCTAATTGTTATTGCTCAAATACAAATAATAGTTCTGGCAGGCTTGGTCTTCTAAATCTGCCGTCACATTGTACTGTGTTATCAAAATGGATTCACAGCAGTACACAGAAGACCAGGAGCACAAAGCAGCTGCTGGCACCAGTCATGATGATAGTAATTCCTCTACAACATCCTATGTTAAAGTGCATAGTGTTTTTAAGTAAGGATGAGTGGGTTCGGATTTTCTGAGCACTGTTCGGGTATTCCCGCCGATCGCAGAACTCAAAACGAGGCATTTCGTCATAATCCCGCCGTCGGATCTCGTGAGATTCGGATTGTTTATATTCCCCGCTTACCGCCGCCATCTTCACTCAGGCATTGATCAGGGAAGAGGGAGGGTGTGTTAGTTAGTGGTGTCCTCTGTCCTGGTCATTCCTGTGGTTCTGTCCTGGTCAGTCCAGTGGTGGTGTCCTGTGCTCTGTCCTGCTCAGTCCAGTGGTGCTGTCCTGTACTCTGTCCTGCTCAGTCCAGTGGTGGTGTCCTGTGCTTTGTCCTGCTCAGTCTAGTGGTGCTGTCTTGTGCTCTGTCCTGCTCAGTCCAGTGGTGGTGCTGCCATTATTCCAGTGGTGCTGTCTTGTGTCCAGTACAGTGGTACTGCTATAGAAGTTCACTGATCCTGCAGTATAAATCCATTGGTACTGCAATATAATAACTACGTTCACTGATCCTGCAGTATAAGTCCATTGGTATTGCAATATAATAACTACGTTCACTGATCCTGCAGTATAAGTCCATTGGTACTGCAATATAATAACTACGTTCACTGATCCTGCAGTATAAGCCCATTGGTACTGCAATATATTAACTACGTTCACTGATCCTGCAGTATAAGTCCATTGGTACTGCTGTATAACTCCAGTCTAGTGGTACTCTCCTGTGCCGCATATAATTTTTAAAGGCTTTGCCGAGTGTGTGTGGTTTAGGGGTACGCTCTCTTGTGCTGCATATAATGAAGAACAAAAATTTGGAGGATAAAGTAGGGAAAGATCAAGAACCACTTCCTCCTAATGCTGAAGCTGCTGCCACTAGTCATGACATAGATGATGAAATGCCATCAACGTCGTCTGCCAAGGCCGATGCCCAATTTCATAGTAAAGGGCATGTAAAATCCAAAAAACCAAAGGTCACTAAAATCATCAAAAAAAAGAAATTAAAATCATCTGAGGAGAAACGTAAACTTGCCAATATGCCATTTACGACACGGAGTGGCAAGGAACGGCTTAGGCCCTGGCCCGTGTTCATGACTAGTGGTTCAGCTTCACCCAAGGATCTAAGCCCTCCTCCTCCCTCCCCTCTAAAAAATTTAAGAGAGTTAAGCTGTCATCAACAGCACAGCAAACAACTCTGCCTTCTAAAGAGATGGCATCACAAATCCCCAAGGCGAGTCCAAGGGTATTGGTGGTTGCGAAGCCTGACCTTCCCATCACTGTACGGGAAGAGGTGGCTCCTTCCACCATTTGCAGCACGCCCTCTGCATATGCTGGAAGGATCACCCACAGTGCAGTTACAGATTTGGATAATGAAGGTGTCAATGTTGTACACCGGGAGGAGGATATTGATGGAGCTGGCGCTGAGGAGGAACTTGACAAGGAGGATGCTGATGTGGTCATCTTAAATGAGGCACCAGGGGGGAAACAGTTGTTGTCCATGGGACGAAAAAGCCCATCGTCATGCCTGGGCAGAAGACCAAAAAATCCACCTCTTCGGTCTGGAATTATTTCTATCCCAATCCGGACAACAATTGTATTGCCATATGTAGCTTATGTAAAGCTGCAATAAGCAGGGGTAAGGATCTTGGCCACCTAGGGACATCCTCCCTTCTACGTCACCTGAAGACCCTTCATAATTCAGTGTTTAGTTCAGGAACTGTGGCTAGGACCGTCAGCAGTCCAGGGACACCTAAATCCCTTGATCCCGTTATATCCACACCAGCAACACCCTCCTCGTCAATTTCCTCCTCAATCTGGATCGGAGATAGTCCTGCAGGCAATATCACAGGCATGACTGAGTCCTCTTCAATCCGGGATTCTTCCGGAGGATCCTGTAGCGCTACACCTACTACTGCCGCTGCTGCTGTTGCTGCTGGGAGTCGGTCATCTTCCCAGAGGGGAAGTCGTAAGACCGCTACGTCTTTCACAAAGCAATTGACCGTACAACAGTCGTTTGCCGTGAGCACGAAGCATGACAGCAGTCATCCTATTGCAAAGCGGATAACTGCGGGCTTGACAGCTATGTTGGTGTTAGACGTGCGTCCGGTGTCCGCCAGCAGTGGAGTGGGATTTAGACGGTTGATGGAGGTATTGTGTCCCCGGTACCAAATCCCGTTGAGATTCCACTTCACTAGGCAGGCGATACCCGGGATGTACAGAGAAGTACGAAAAAGTGTCCTCAGTGTTCTGAAAAATGCGGTTGTACCCACTGTCCACTTAACCACGGACATGTGGACAAGTGGTTCAGGGCAAACTAAGGACTATATGACTGTGACAGCCCACTGGGTAGATGCATCACCTTCCGCAGCAACAGCAGCAGCAGCATCAGTAGCAGCATCTCCAAAACGCCTGTTCTTTCCAAGGCAGGCAACGTTGTGTATCACCGGTTTCAGTAAGAGGCACATAGCTGACAACCTCTTAGAGAAACTGAGGGTAATAATCTCGCAGTGGCTTACCCCACTTACACTCTCCTGGGGATTTGTGGTGTCGGACAATGCCAGTAACATTGTGCGGGCATTACATATGGGCAATTTCCAGCATGTGCCATGTTTGCCCACACAATAAATTTGGTGGTGCAGCATTATCTGAAAAGTGACAGGGGTGTGCAGGATATGCTTGCGGTGGGCCGCAAAATTGTGGGGCACTTTCGGCATTCTGCGAATGCCTACCGAAGACTGGAGCAGCAGCAAAAATGCATGAACCTGCCCTGCCATCAGCTCAAACAAGAGGTTGTGACGCGCTGGAACTCCACCCTCTATATGCTGCAGAGGATTGAGGAGCAGCAAAAGGCCATTCAAGCCTACACAGCCACCTATGATATAGGCAAAGGAGTGGGGATGCGCCTGAGTCAAGCGCAGTGGAGACTGATTTCCGTGTTGTGCAAGGTTCTCCAGCCGTTTGAACTTGCCACACGAGAAGTCAGTTCCGACACTGCCAGCTTGAGTCAGGTGATTCCCCTGATCAGGCTGTTGCAGAAGCAGCTGGAGAAAGTGAGATGAAGCCCTTCGTACGCTTTGCCAGGGTCCGAGGGTGGTCACTCTTTTAAAGTCAGAGGAATACATTCTGGCCACCGTGCTCGATCCTCGGTTCAAAGCGTATGTTGTGTGTCTGTTTCCGGCAGACACAAGTCTACAGCGGTGCAAAGACCTGCTGGTCAGGAGATTGTCATCTGAAGAGGACCGTGACATGGCAACAGCTCCTCCTTCATTTTCTTCCACACCTGTGGCTGCGAGGAAACAGCTGAGATTTCATAAACGACCCACTGGCGGGGATGCAGAGAACATCTGGTCTGGACTGAAGGACCTGCCAACCATTGCTGACATGTCTACTGTCGCTGCATTGGATGCTGTCCCCATTGGAAAAATGGTGGAGGATTACTTACTGACACCATCCAAGTAGACATGTCAGACAGTCCTTACTTGTACTGGCAGGAAAAAAAGGCAATTTGGAAGCCCCTGTACAAACTGGCTATATTTTACCTGAGTTGTCCCCCCTCCAGTGTGTACTCGGAAAGAGTTTTTAGTGCAGCGGGGAACCTGGTCAGTGAGCGGCGAAGGAGGTTGCTTCCGCAAAATGTTGAGAAGATGATGTTCATAAAAATAAAGTATCAATTCTTCAATCAAGACCAGCAATGGCCTCCAGAGACTACAGAGGAACCTGTGATTGTGGAGTCCAGCGGGGACGAATTGATAATGTGTGAGGATGAGGAAGTACACACTGAAGGGGGCGAGGAATTAGAGGATGAGGATGAGGACGACATCTTGCCTCAGTAGAGCCAGTTTACTTTGTACAGGGAGAGATGAATAGCTTTTTCTGTGTGGGGGCCCAAACAAACCAATCATTTCAGCCACAGTAGTTTGGTAGGCCCTGTCGCTGAAATGATTGGTTTGTTAAAGTGTGCATGTCCTTTTTCTGCAACATAAGGGTGGGTGGGAGGGCCCAAGGACAATTCCATCTTGCGCCTCTTTTTTTTCTTTGCCAGCTCGTTTTGTGGGGGGTCCAAACGAACCAATCATTTCAGCCACAGTTTTGTAGGCCCTGTCGCTGAAATGATTGGTTTGTTAAAGTGTGCATGTCCTATTTCACCAACATAAGGGTGGGTGGGAGGGCCCAAGGACAATTCCATCTTCACCTCTTTTTTTGGCATTATATGCTCTTTGGGGCCTAGTTTTTGAAACTGCCATCATGTCTGCCACTGCTGTGCCACTCCTAGATGGGCCACGTGTTTGTGCCGCCCACTTGTGTCGCTTAGCTTAGTCATCCAGCTACCTCGGTGCAACCTTTTGACGTAAAAACAATATTGTGAGGTGTGAGGTGTTCAGAATAGACTGGAAATGAGTGAAAATGAATGTTATTGAGGTTAATAATAGCGTAGGAGTGAAAACAAACAAAAAAACTGTTTTTTATCAGTTTTTATGCTTTTTTTTTTAAAAAAAAAAAAATCAGAACCCAAAACCCAAAACCTTGAGGGGGGTGTTTTGGCAAAACCCATTAGAACCCAAAACCTTAAGGTAATCAGAACCCAAAACACGAAAAGTGGCCGGTGCACATCCCTATTTTTAAGTCAGAGAAACAAAAATGTAAGAAAACACCTTTTACCTTGGTAAAGAAAAAAGACCAGTAATCCAGGCAAAGTTTTCTGCAGAAAAAAATTAAATGCCAACATGCCATTCTACACAAGCAGTGGCAAGGAAAGAATGAGGCCTTCACCTTTCTCTATGAGTGCTAGTTTTGCAAATGTCACTGAGGCATTTTCTTGTAAGCTCAGTCATGACCAAGCAAGACTTAGTCATTCGGACTCCAAAAGTGGTGTGCAAATACTTTTACGAGCTGGAAGAAGACAGTAAGGCATTAGAGGAAAATGTATGTTCTGATTTAGAAATGACACAAATCCCTGAGAAGCTATCCATGAGTACTATGTGTAATCTTGACCTGTCTGATAGTGTACCCATAAAGAAGGCCCCTTTCAGCATTTTTTCAGATGTGTGAATGAACAGTCCAAGTGTAGCCGGTGATACACAAATTGAGGATGCCACATTGGAATTGCAACAGGATGAGGGGGATATTTGTTTAGCTGACGAAGGCGCTAATGAGGATGTTCATGAGGATGATGTTGTTTGTCCTGCACCAGTGGAAGCAGTTCTTGCACGTGATAAGAAGAAGGCCATTGTCATGCCTGGACATAAGACCAATAAATCTCTTATGTGTGGAATTATTTTTACCCAAATCCTGACAACAGTTGTCTAGCCATTTGTAGTGTTTGTAAAGCCACAGTCAGTAGATGTAGGGACCTTAACCATCTAGGAACCTCATCCATGTTATGCCATTTGAAGCGAGTTCATGGCATGCTGTTGGTAAAATCGGAAACTTATGCTAAAAATAACAACAAGCAGTCCATCATCAGCTAGGTCCCTTCTGTCAGCTAGATCCCGACACCTGCAATCTACACCCACAATGCCGTCCTTGTCAAAATCCTCAGTAGCGATCGGAGTTAGTCCTGCATCCAAGTTGCTAAGGCTAGATGACTTCTCCACTATCCTGGATTCCTCAGAAGAATTCTTGAGCATTAGACCCACTGCTGCTGCTAGGGGTGAATCTTCATCCCAGAACCAAGAAAACTACTACAAGTAGTTTACAACAACTGACTGTTAAACAATCCTTTGCAAGAGGAAGCAAGTATGATAGCTGTCACCCAGTCACAAAGCAGATCACAAACGCCATGGCGACTATGCTAGTATTAGATCTGCATCCAATATCCACTATTAATGCAGCTGGTTTTAGACAATTACTTCAGGTCTTGTGTCCCTGTTACCAAATTCCATCACAACACCATTTTACTAGAAAAGTTATTCCTCACCTCTACCAGAAGGTTCGTAAGAATGTAATTATTGGGCTACAAAATGCATTTCTACCCACTGTACACTGAGCCACAGATATGTGGACAAGTGGAACTGAGCAAACTACAGATTATATGACTGTGACAGCCCACTGGGTTGGTGATTTGCCTTCACCAGCAGGAACAGCAGCAGCATGTACCTAAGTACATCACATCTGTCAGAGGAAGGCTACTCTGTGTATCACCGGCTTCACTAAGAGGCATACAGCTGACAATCTGTTACAAAAACTAAGGGATGTTATTGCAACAAGGTTTATCCCGCTTGGACTCTCCTTAGGATATGTCATTTCTGATAACGCCACCAATATTGTGAGAGCATTACAGCTGGGTGAACTCCATCACATTGCCTGTTTTGCTCAGACAATAAACTTGGTGGTGCAGGGAGATACTGTCTGTGACCCTGTAAAATATCTGGACATTTCCGGCATTCAGTAACAGTATGTAGGAGATTGCAACAGCTACAAGAGCAACAGCTACAATTTGCCCTGCCACCAACTTAAGCAAGAGGTGGTGACAAGGTGGAATTTCACCCTGTATATGCTTCTGCGGATGGAGGAACAGCAAAAAGCCATCCACGCATACTCCACAAGCCATGACATTGACATTGGGATAGGAGGGGGGATGTATTTTACTCAAGCGCAGTGGAGAATACTTTCCGTGTTGTGCAAGGTGCTAAAACCATTCGAAGTAGTCACCTGTGAAGTGAGATCAGAGTCCCTTAATTAGACTTTTGGAAAAGCAACTAGAGAAACTGAAGGAAGAGATTAAACAAGTATGTCGGACTTGTATATCAAGTACTTTATTCTTGAAATCCGATCACTACATTTTGGCGACTGTGCTTGATCCTTGGTTTAAGAGCTATGTCTTGTTTCCAACTGACCCAGATCTGAAGAGATGAAAGGAGCTCCTGGTGAGCAAGATGACAGCTCAAGTGTAAGGTGACAGGACGGCGTCTCCTCCTTCAGTTTCTCACTTAACTGCTGCTAGGAAAAAACGTATCTTTCCCAAGAGCCCCAGGGATGATGCAGATGACTCAGCACAACATTTTGACATCTGGTCTGGTCTAAAAGAATTGACAAAAAAACATGACACCACTGCCGTAATTCCACCTGATCCTACTATCAACATCCAAAGGATGGTGGAGGATTATTTTCACGACAGCATAGAAATAGACACATCACAGTCCCTTTACATACTGGGAGAAATAAAAGAGAATTTGGAGACTCATGTACCAGCTCGCTTTGCACTGCTTAAGCTGCCCACTCTCCAGTGTGTATTCGGAAAGAGTTTTGAGCACAGCCGGGAACCTTGTCAGCGATCGGCGTAGGAGGCTACTTCCTCAAAATGTGGAAAAGATGATGTTCATAAAAATGAACTTCAATTTCCACGAGGAAGGCCTTTCCTGCCAATTACATCAAAATACTGAGACTTCTGTAATGGTGGATTCCAGCGGTGATGAATTAATAATGTGTGAGGATGATGTACAAACTGATGAGGGTGAGGATGAGGCAGAGGATGACAACATCTTGTCACAGTAGAGTTCATTAACATCACTGTTACCTTAGGTGTCTTAAGCCCATTGTTAGCTTGTTTTGCGGGGGCCCAAACAAAGTACATCAGCATCAAAAGTGGCATTCCTTGTCGCTGAAGTGCTTGGTTTGTTAAAGTGTGCATATCCTTTTTAAGATCCAACATAAGGGTGGGTGGGAGGGCCCAAGGGCAATTCCATCTTACACCACTTTTCCTTTCAGCTATTGCTGTGTGCCAATCAGGGCCGGACTGGGACTAAAAATCAGCCCTGGCATTTAAAGCACACAGGCCCACCTGCTGTGGGCTCCATGTATGATATATATGATATATGTAGGAAAACAAGCAAGGCTTGTGTGGTAATTATTTATGTATCCTATGCTCATGAAATCTTCCTAAACAATTACTTAAACGCCCCAGTAGCTCTCATCGATTCTCAGGAGACATCCATGATAATGGACATTAAAATCTTTGCCCATCATGGGAAACCTCATGCCCTGTAATTGAACATATAAAGGAGCGGATTAAGCTAGCTGCCTAACTTGTGCTCCTTCTATCTAGGATCTAATGGAGCAATAGCCATAGTGAAATTCCCTATAATAAAACGAGGCAACTGATTCAAGTGTTTCGCTGATTGAACTATAATATCCCCTCCCCTTCCCACACTTACCAGGGGGGGGCTGGCAAATTGTAGCCCGGGTGGCAAGCACATAGCACTGGCCCATAAGTAGCCATATATATAAATAAATCAGTAATAAATATATATATATATATATTTATTAATTCACTTCATGGTAGCCTCCTGGTGAGATTGAGGCTCCCATGTATTTGATTGATTGGGGCTTCCCCAATCATATTCAGAGGGGGCTGGTAGGCAGGGCACAGGGTGCAGCACTTCTGTGATGGCTAATGTTTTGCCCTGTATATGCAGTGCCGTCCGCATATACATATTTTCATTAATGTCTATGTTAATAACAGGTGACTTTAATTCAATATATATATATATTTATATATATATATATATATATATATATATATATATATATATTGTCGAAGTCAGCAAATTGGATAAAGTCATTTCAATTAAAGTCTAGCAAACTTGGTTGTCTTTGTCTGAAAAGATGCGTACGGTACGCTACGACGTACAAGGGCACGCTACGGCGTGAAAGGGTGTGCGCATCCACTACACGTGGCAGCTACAGTAATTGGTCTTTTACCATACATTCGCACAAACACGCATACTTATAAAATAGTACACATTAATGGTAGTTGCAACACATAGTCAGTTATGTTGAAATATAGTAG
This sequence comes from Mixophyes fleayi, assembly GCF_038048845.1. Classification (NCBI taxonomy): domain Eukaryota; kingdom Metazoa; phylum Chordata; class Amphibia; order Anura; family Limnodynastidae; genus Mixophyes; species Mixophyes fleayi. The sequence goes on from NC_134403.1 coordinate 231,112,895, forward strand.
TATTTATATGTTATATCAGAGTTACATGCATATTAGTGAAATATACGGAACGGGTTGAAGGAATAACATCATGAGTGGTATCATAATGAACCTTGTCACATATCCTACTGTTTGGTTCACTCTGCGAGGGAATCGCAGAGTGCATACGCAAGTTATGAATGATAGGGAATTATGATCTACTTAAGACTAAGGAATCTTGGTGGGAAGAGCAGAGCATACCCCCTGCTGAGATGACCCCCTCCTTTGGATTCCTTTGTATGAACTGGCCAATGATGACGACCCCTTGGACCTCCCTGAGACCTGGACCAATAGATGCAAGCTATTCCATCTTCATTGTATTACTGTATGTGATTATGTATATAAGCAGCACCTTGTGATCCAGAGTGCAGACATCTTGTCCCCAGACTTCAGGATTGAATGACTGCACTGGAACCAGAGCGCCTGCGATAAGTAACGTCTGTATTTACTATTACTTCGCTTGAGCATATTATTCTACTTATTGCGAATAAATCATTGTGCTTTGGAAACACAAATCGAGGTTCGACAATCGTTATTGGTTAGCGACAATACGCACATAACATATATATATATATATATATATATATATATATATATATATTTCACTGTGCACTCTTTTGCAAATTTATAATCCACAGAGTTATTGGACACACAGCAGACCTGCCCCTGGTTTCAAAAGCACACGTACCTTCCTGAATTACGGAGTACGCAAAGCCTAAATACGTGGTTATAATACTGAATGCGGGTTCCTCTCAGAATATGTTCCTTGATAAATCAGACCCCATGTGTCTTATGTACTTAAATATTGATTCGGTTTTTTTTAGTGCACTACAGGATGTGCGATACTATGATGTCATTAATACAAAACCCTCACTCCACATACATTTTTTAATTTTCAGACTACAGATAACCAGTGTTACATACAACTATCTCAGCGTTAGAATGGCTTCTTCGTAGTATATAGAGGAAGTTGCTCTTCCTAAATATAGCTGTCCAAGAACCATGCAATTTGGTTTCCGAGCATCAAACTGCTAGCGTTCATTATAAACATTCAGTCAGCCCATCACCAGGACCTCCTCCAGGCAGCGATCAGCCATACCAGAGCAGTTCTGCATTAATAGATCACTGGTAACACCGATCAATTACTAGCTGGCATGTCAACTGGTATTAGTGAAATCAAATGTATTTATTTTATGTACTACTGCAGAAATAATCCATATCCCCTCTACCCTGACTTCCCCAACACTACTTGTCTAGAATTAATTAAAAGTTACTTACTGGATGCTGCCATATTTTTGTGATATTTGTCCCAATATAATGTGCTTTAAATAATATTATATATGGCAATGCAGTTTTCAACCAATCGACAACTAATGTGTTGTTTTTTTTAAGGACAAATATATCAGAATAATTCTATTATAATTCATTTGTTTACATACATACATATACAGCACGGTGCCACTGACTATGGCTTCAACTGTAGAACTGAGGCAAATCAGTATATTTAACCACCGATTACTTTTAAAAGCAAAATAAGTCTTCTCCACCCCCCCCGCTCATGGATACATGAGGTGCCTTCCGCATACACAGTGCGCTGGGTAATACTCAGTATATGCGGAAGGCACCTCATGTATCCACGCGCGGGGAGGCTGCGGCCCAAACTGGTGTCAGACCCAGCGGTCGGGTGGACAGATGCCCCCCGCCCCTGACACACCATCTTTTATCCGGCGCTGCAGAAGCCGGGTCTTCTGCCTTCTTTTCCCTTCTGCACACGTGGGGCGGCGCATCACATCATGTGATGCGCGCTGTCACAGGATGATTTCACAAAAAGAGAGAAGAGAGCAGGGGAGGGTCGGATCATTACGATCCGTGGACACAAACATTACTACAGTTGGTGCCTCTCCCGGCACTAGCCTGTCAATCCACCCTGTGTGCGGGGCTGACATCCAGCCCTGGTGCCAGGAGTTGCTGCTGCTCGAGCCTGCAGGGGGACGGATCGGCCCATCGGCCCTTCTGGCATTTGCCAGAAGTGCCAGATGGCCAGTCCGGCCCTGGTGCCAATGTTAACTACATGTGCTATATAGTGTTGTGTGCTTTGCAAAAATCTTAGACACCCATTGATGATGCAGATGACTCAGCACAACATTTTGACATCTGTTCTTGTCGAAAGTTAAAGAATTGACCAGAATTAGTGACACATCTGCTGTAACTCCACCTGATCCTACTATCAACATCCAAAGAATGGTGGAGGATTATTTCACATTTTTTTGAACGGTATAAAGACAACAGTTTTATTAACAAAGAACAACGTTGCTTGCAGAAGTCACGTAAGCATGGATGTCTAAATAGACGTGCATATGTATTAGCTTCCACTGTGCTGCTGTTTCTGCACTTTACGTCAATGGTACCTCTACATATTAAAAATTTTTGTCAATTGGGTCTGATTCGAAGCTCAGTGATGAACTTGCTTTTTGCTCTAGGTTGTTTATGAGTGTATGAAAATAATATTGTGACTTGTGAGGTGGTCAAAATTGACTGCAAATGACCTGCAATTAGTGTTATTGAGGTTAATAATAATGTAGGGGGGAAAAAAGCAAACATATCTGATTTTATAAAAAAATAAAATAGGGATTTTTAGAAAAAATCAGGATCCAAAACAAAAAACAAAACACGCAAGGGCGGTTTTGCCAAAACCAAAACATGAAGTTAATCCAAAACCAAAACACGGGGTTCAGTGAACATCTCTAATTGAAACATATTGCTGTGTTATATATCATATGAAAACACATAAAAAGAGTTTAAAATGAGAGCTTGCTGAACTCTAGCTCAATAGGTGAGCTATAAATGCAACTTTAAAAAATGTTAAAAGCAAATTTTTCATTAGAAAATTGCAGCTTTAAAGGCATATAACTTCCAAACAAGTGTACATCTTAGTCTAAGAATTATTTCTTTTTATTTACTTATTTTGGGGGGGGGTTCTTAACACCCATGGCAGCATTTATTATACCAAATTTGATTGAATTTTTCTTGAAGTCTAACACTTATAGGATCCGGTATCTATATGCTGACCTCATTCATACTGACTTCGAAGGAGTCTGGTAAAATACATAGAGATCATGTCAAAGAGATGCTCCTAATCTGAATAAGACACACTTTGTTGCAGCATTTTGTTTCCATGTGGAAGTATCTAACCTCCTCCGAGCTCCAAGAAGTACATTTCAAAACTATTAATAGGGCCCATCTTACCAAACATCAGCGTTGATATGGTGTGGAGGAGAATGTGTTAGCACATATTTCTGCTGATACACTGGAAAAGGGCTCAAGTTTAAACTGATAGGATGTGTCCATGGCTTTTTCTTCTTCAGAATTGTAGAGAAGATCAAGAGTGGCCACAAAATTAACACATTCAGACAAATAACTATTCATTGTTTCACTATAGTTAGATACTGTTTATATGAAAAACTGAGGAGTATACTTTGCAGTTTTTATGATAGTTAAATAAATATGAATTAAAATATATGTTTTATGAATGTTTTAATATTGTTCTATATACATATATTGGTCAAAGTCGGAATTTAGAAGTGCTGGTAAAGAAATTTGAAGAGAATAGAGGGGGCCTAGGGAATTTTCATAGTGTGAAATAAATTTGAATAGCTTTTGACTATGTAGTATAATATAAAACAGATTAAATGATGCAGGCTACCTTCTCTGTGTCCCCCATCTCTCCTGTATACCTTCCCTTCTCCCTCAAGTTTCCTGCGTTACTTTACATTTCCCTGATGTGTTCTGTGTTTCTATTTAATTTCTATTGTGTACGTACATTTTACATATCTCCTGTGTTCCTTCTCCAACTCTCCATAATGTCCTCCCTTCTCTTTTCCCTATCCGTTTTCTTTGTCTGCCAACTCCCACCCTTTGCCTTTATTTTCATCCCAAATAACTTTCTCACTCTCCCCCTGCTTCCATTGTGTGTAGGTGATTTGAAGTAAATATCTATATCTATCTACTAATATATTTAAATAAACAAACTTATGATTTATTGCATCAGTAACAATCTTTAGTTTGTATTATAAGCTTCGGTATTACTGCCATTATTATCCACCTTTTTATGTGTAAGTATTAATCATGTGACTGCATATAATATTGCCAATATAATTCCATTTGTGGCTCTGCAGCAAAAGTGTGGAAAATCACATACATACATATTGGCCATAGTAACATGTAATTGAAACAACATAATCACTTTTGTAATGTTGACTAATTTACTCTCCACTCCCTGACTTGTGGATTGGTATGAGTATAACTGCCTACAATCTGAATTCCTCAGGCACTCCTGAAGTGGAGTGAATCTGGCCAGAGGCAGAACTAGCGAGTTGTGGGCCCAAAAATTTGCTTTGCACCCCCGCCCCCACACATTCACAAAAACAAAAACCGTATAGTATTGTTTTGTTCATTTCAAATTTCAAGTATTAGAAATACAAATATAGAACATAAAAAATATGAACAACCCCCCCTTCCCCTTAACAAAACTTTCTTCAATTTCGATAATGTTGTGTCCCCTTTTGTATCACACTGTGCTCCTGGCCCTCTTCTGTTTAACACTGTCCCTTCAACATTACACTGTTCCCCCTTCTGTATCACAATGTGTCCCCTCCGTCTCTCTCACATTACCCCCGTCTCACTTCTATTGCCCACCGTTTCTATCCCATTGTCGCTCTCCATGTTTTTCATTGCAGCCCCTCAGTATTCTATGCGTAGCCCCCTCTCTAGTTTTATTATAAAATTATATAACTCCTTACTTAACTTGTGGTGATTTGCGCTGTTCTGCAGCATCGCTCCTTGCTGCTCAGATCAAACAGACAGGAAGTGGGGAGGTGGGGAGTTTGACTGGGGTGGCACACCTGTCAAACCATAATGCAGGTGTCCTAAGGCGAGCTCAGGGAGGACAGAAACCTCCCGTGGAGCAGAAGGGCTCCTGTCTGAGGGCATGGTATTGTGGGACCCCATTCGGTAACAGCCAGTCTTATGATTCGTGCCTGTTGCTTTCCACTGACCACCAATTCCTTTGATTGCAATGCCCCCAGCCCACATAGCGGCAAAAATATAAACAAAAAAAGTGATGCAGTCTGGTAATATGTCCTGGTGAGGCGGTGACAACGGGCCCCATTATCCCCATGGGTCCCGCTGCCATACACCGGCAGCACAGCCTCTTAATCTGTCCTACAATACGGATTACCGTAGCATTTCATCTGGAAAAACAGACAGACTTTGGCAGAGGTTAAATTTACACTGGAAGTCTTCAGTATTTTGGGGACAGCCCTCCATATATTCCTCTTGCTGCATTCTGTCCAAGTACCAACCTTGCTGCTGTATCAATATCCTGTTACAAGGGGAATGGCAAACTACAGGAGCCCTTGTGAATAAAAAAAAAGAATGCAGTTTGCTGTCCTGGGCTGCGCAATGATAGTGCCTTCCAAGCTGCATGTCCCAGGACATATTGTCACCACATGGCCCTCACCTCTCCACCACCCAGCCTGATGTCACTTTGATCACCCTTCCTCTGCTTCACCGAGCTACCCCCTCTTCTTCGACAGCTGCTGTAACAGTAGGTACTCCATATGCATGCTTCTAAGAAAGTGGGGAGAAGTGCCAGTATATCATACCAACACATACTGCCCCAATGTATAAAAATATAATTATTTATGAAATTATGCAAATTTCAGAGGTTGCAACAAAAACAAAAGAAAAGAAAACATGTTTAGATGGGGCACTCAGTGATAAGTGTAAGTTAAACTAATATTAAAACATTATGTTTAGTAATTCCAATAAAATAATTACATGTAGTGTTTCCAAAATTGACCAGAGTATTGCTAGTAGCGAAATATTAAAATAAAGTGGCGAAAAGATAAAATATTTTTTGAATTCTTTCATAAAATGGCAGCTATGCCCCCAAGCCAAGCTGTGTTTGTTATATAGTGAATATATACTTTGTATCTATATCTATATGTTACTACATGGCAATCATATATTAAAGTCCTTGGGCTTGATTTACTAAGCTGCGGGTTTGAAAAAGTGGGGATGTTTCCTATAGCAACCAATCAGATTCTAGCTTTCATTTATTTAGTACCTTCTACAAAATGACAGCTAGAATCTGCTTGGTTGCTATAGGCAACATCCCCACTTTTTCAAACCCGCAGCTTAGTAAATCTAGCCCCTTAAGCTGTAATCAATAGTACATCTTTACTAAAGTTATTATAACCACCTATTTTGTCTGGTATTCGTGATCTTGGGGAATATAATAATTCCATAAATATATGGTCTAAAGAAGCACACTTCTCAAAAGATATTATAGCATTTTACTATTATCTTATTACCAATGGTGGTGTTACAGGGGGTACTAACTGAGGGTCACTGAGAGGGTATGGAAGTCACAATATGTAGCGCCAATTACATTTGATGTAGGAGATCACCTGCATATATTAATAACAGGTTCTCTCTTTGACTTGACTTAATAGCAACAGAGACAGTTTATAAGTTAAAGCTGCAGAAGATCGGAGCCTATGATAAGCGTTAACCTTCCTCTATCGACCAGTAATTTGTCCCCATGAAAGCATCTATTACATTTTGTTCACAGCATCAGGCTATCTAATTCAAACACAGCGAGGCGAACGCTGACACGCGTTTGGCATACTCACTTTTCCTAGGCAAATATTCAAACGCATATTAATATATTAATATTAATATATTATTAACACTCTACATATAATTATTTTAATGGAATTAATAAAGATAATGTTTTAATATTAGTTTAACTGACACTTATCACAGAGTGCCCCATCTAAACATGTTTTCTTTTCTTTTGTTGCTACATTAAATATACATGTACTGGGTGCACCACCCGATATAAGGGACTGCTATATTTAAGGCAGCTATAAATTAATATCGGGAATGTGAATATTTAGTGCGGTGGTAATTATTATGAAAATTTCAGAGGTTGTTTTAGCATTTGACATATTTTTGATTGAAATAAACATGAAACCAGGTTTTTTCTCATTTTATATCCATATACTGATATATTAAATTTGCTTAAACTTCATACTCTTTGAGCCCGCAGTTTATGAGACTGCCTTTTTGTATCACGTTCTTATGTTTTTCAGCTTTCTCCCTGATTCCACCAATATGACACAAATAATTTCCATGGAACACTAATACACATTGGTGTCATATTTGACAATTTTTTGTAGAGTCATTTACAAAGTGCAAAACTGCTAAGATGGAAAATAAAATGCTCTTTGGTGCAGTTGAGTGCTTCAATTTGCACCAGTGTTTCTAATTTTCTTCGAGGAGGTATTGTGTGGAGCAAGGTATTCCTTACTAAGTTTAAAGTAAATCCACCAGAACAGTTTTATGGAGCAATGCAAAAAGTGAGATTGCATATTGCGGAGTGAGTTTATTGAAGTTAAAGAGGGAAGGGGGTTAAACTTTGGGAGAGAAAAACATTATTAGGCGCACTTTGTCCAATTTAAAAAAGAAAAAAAACCTGCAAACACACAGCATAATAAAAACAGTTTCCCCACTCCCAAGTTTAATTTAAGCCAAAATTGAAGTCAAACCAATTTTAAATAAATAAAAAAGCTAGATGTGCTTTCTACACTTTTGCACAGTTCATTTCTTCAAAAAGTTCCAACTCCTTGCAAATCTAAGCAAACATCTACTTTGCAGAGGAGTATCCCTGGAGCAGAACATAGGTGTTCACTGGGTGGGCTATCTGGACTCCCTGGTGCAAAGCCAAGGTAAACTGCCGTGTGCATCTAGGATTCTTCGACAATTGCTGTGTCACCTTAAGTTTAACTCTTGGCCCAGACTGTAAAATAGATAATTGCACTGTTTGGGGGTATTGAAGTGTTTCAGTAATGAAACCAGGGAAGAAAATAAACAAAATGATAGCTGTCAGACACAATCATAAAAATATTATTTTACATATCTGTAACATGAATGATTGGATAATTTAATTGATTGTACATATTATAATATATTATACCATCAAACTGTTTTCCATTGTTAAAAAATGGTTTTATAGAATGGCAGAATATAATTTTTCCTTACTTATGATCCAAAAAGAGGCAACTCTGAACAAAATAAAAAATAACTATAAAAAGTTGTGAATAAACTGCCAATATCTGGTGCATTCTTAGTCCACACTTAACAATAAAGATTATTATTATAAATCAAAATATTATTGGGACCTTATTATTATTATAAGAAAATATAGCACAATATACAAGTTACAATATGTTTATATACTCTGGACTGGTTCACTCATCTTCGTTTGAGTTTTCTTGACGAACAGCTTCTGCCCTTTGTTCTGCTCGATCTGTAAATAAGAAAAAAATTACCCAGGAAAAGTGCTTTCTACAGAAATCAGCTATCGTAAAGTCATATCATATGTACCTAGAATTCAGAACTTCTCTTTAAACAGAAAAAAATGTTTCATACAATTTAAATAAAACATTCCCTTACCTCAACTTTGTCAACTTTTGGAAACCCTCCCTAAATAAACATCACCCACATCTATCACAAAAGGAGGTTCCCCATTACCTGAAACTGTGAGCCACCTATGGCTTTTCAATTAATCTCTGTAGAAACGTTTCATAGAGCTCTATTGCTTATCTATGGATATATGGATATATTCAGTCTGATCATTTCAGAAATAAGGTGTTGCTTGCTATACATTTATACACACTTTTAATAAACTGGCATACATTAAAAGATCCTTGGTAAAGATTTGCAGTAATAAGTGATTACATGATACAAGAAAGGTCGTGAAACCTTGATCTAGATCACAAACTGAGTCTCCCCCCAATATTGTGAAATGTGTGCATGTTACGTAATATACCTTCATGTATCTATCTGATAAGGCTGGATGGCTCCCTAAAAAAATGAGCTGTACTGTGTGTTCAAAAGAGTATTTTATTGGTTTTATCAGTCTACTGTGCAGACTCAACTTTTTCTATATCCAGTTACACCCATATGGGAGCAGCAGATCAGCTTAAATCTATGGTTCAATTCAGTTGTTATGGTGTAATATAGTTAGAAGTGCCTAATTGTTGTATTGCTATTTTCCTCTTTGTTGTTTTACTGAATTTTCTTCATTAAAGTTTATAGCAGAGAGCGTAAAGAGAAGACAAACCTATCTGACACAACTGCTTGTATTAATTCTAATGTGGATTTTCCAGTGGGGGAGAACAATGATATGCATAGGCTTTTCAACAGATTACAAATGTGTGTGATCTCTCCCAAAATATCTGAATAGTAACCCGATGAGGTCTGAGGATCTTTACATTTTCTGCTTTTAAATATGATAAAAGGTTTATTGAAGGATAGAATACTTATTTTGAATGGGTGCTCAATTTCCCAATGTATCTAGGAAATAGTAAAATATAGGGAATCACGGGTAAATAGTATTCGACAAGAAATAGAGCAAATACAAGTTATATTAAAACCTCTGAAGAGTGCCCTGGTTTTAAAGATAAAGGTAGCTAAGTAGATTGAGTATAAGAAATTATTGGTTGCAACTAAGTAGAGAAAACTTAATTGGGAGAAATGGGATTATGAGAAGGGCCAGGGGGAAATGTATTAAACTGTGGATTTTCCGGTGGTTCTAAGTGTAATCCGTTCTTGTATTAGATTATCACACCTGCTGAACTTTGGGATGAATGGTAGTAAGTAGACGTGAATGCCTATGCTTTCTTCACTCAGTGAATGTCTCTGTGCATCCTACTACATTGTAGAAGCTGCACTGGATTACTGCTCATTAGATTCTCTCTTTATGTTTGCCGTTCCAGTTCCTGGAATCCAGTTCACTACGGATATCGAGACTGAACCTCTTCCAGCTTGTCCATTTTATTGTTTGTTGTTTGTAAATACTGAGTACATCTTCCTGTAAGCTATGGTGCTGAGTTTTGTTGTAGTTTGTTCATCTCATGGCCAGTGATTTCCTATTCAGCCTTCATCTGTATTGGGACTTCTGATTACCATTCAGCGTCTGTGTGTGCATTCCGTTTGAATAATTATTAACATGAACATGTGCTGACCAGCATGTACTTGTGTCTCCTATGTGCTGCTCGTTACAGGAAATTCAAATACTGATGTTCTTCGAACCATCTACTACTTATCAAGAATATCAACTGTGTATGTGTTTGTAATTATATATATATATATATATATATATATATATATATATATATATATATATAAAATAATCTCCAGAATTATTGACATCATTCATGGAAATGAGCTTAAATCAATATACAAAGTAAATCACACATTCAATGTGTGATATTTCGGGCATAAACAAAGTGGTAAGTTGCATAGCATGAGAGACAGGGGGCCATTGCAAAACTTTGATTTTGTGTGTGTTCGGAGTGATTATCTTACTGAAAGGTTCACCAATGGCCAAGATTCAGTCTTCTGGCAGAGGCAGACAGATTGTGTCCTAAAATCTCCTGGTATATAGAGGAATTCATTATGCCATTTATTTTCCAAAAAGCCCCCAAAAGCATCAATGATCTACCACCATATTTGACAGTGGGAATTAGGTGCTTTTCTTTGTATGCATTCTTTTTTTTTTCTCCAAATGAGACTTTGGTGAGCATGGCCAAAAAATTGCTGTTTTTTGTCTCATCATAAGATTTAATTTATAGTTACAATGAAATTTTGCAAAGTTTAAAAGCATCACTTTGGGTCTTGCTGTTAGAAAAGGCTTCTTTTATGTAACTTAAAAAAAGCTTCTGGTCACGAAGGTGGCGTCTGACAGCGGATTTTGATACTTTTGAATCCCAAGTATCAACTGAACTGTTATCTTTGGGTTTGTCCATGACTCTATGGTCATAGCCAACGGAGGAGTTCCTGGAGACTAGGAGAAATAAAAAGACAGAGTTTTTTTGCATGAAGTTGCAAACTACTATGGTTGTATTTAAAACATTCTTTAGGCGTGCCAATAATTTTACTCCATATGTTTTTGAAAGAATACACTCTTCTTAAAATATAACAACATTTTTGTAGGAATGATGTCTGTTCTATAAATGGTAAGCAAGCTCTCCTAATATTTTTATCATGATATGTATTATTTATTTTATATGATTGTCCTTGCCCCATTTCTTGAGGGGTGCCAATAATTCTGTTTACTGTATGTATGTGCTGAATATATATATATATGCTTTGTTCTAGTAATATATATATATATATATATATATATATATATATATATATATATATTACTAGAACAAAGCACAGGCAGGGCGCCTCATAGTGTAATACCAGGATGTTAAAGGACAAATTGTGTACATATATGCGTACCGTCAGGTAAAGATGTATGATCTTGAAATCGAGTGGATCCTCTTCGAGAACTATAACTCTGGATCTCAACTCAGGAACAATAGAGGAATGTGGAAAAAGGCAAACATAGCGTAATATTGTAATGCAAAAAATAATACACCACGTGAGACTGGGAACACCACAGTACATTAAAGGGTTGTGATATCCAATATTCACCCGGGTACATGTATATATTGTATTAGCCCGGAAAACCCAAACACCACATCTATGTGTGAAAAATATGTCATATGCGTACCAGAAATTCTAGTAACCTCAAGGATAATGAACAGGAGATGTTTCCTTGTAGAACAGTCGTATTCCAATACAGAGAAACCCCTCCAACGGCGGTATAATAAAAGTGGAAGAGGATACGATGTAATACGCAATACAAATTTAATAAAAAAGATAAATACTGAACTCACATGTAATTCAAGGAATACAGCTGATCAAGACGAAACGCGTCGAGCCTTCTTGTTGATCATCACAAGACTTCCTCAGGAGCACAGTAATGTACAAAACCGGACTACCCAGCTTTTATAGAACCCGAGCGCCATTTTGGCGCATGCGCACAGTCCGCCACAATGTGCGCAGGCGCGGGGATCGGCAGAATGAATAACTTTATTGAGGACAACAACAAGCTCTGTATGCGCACGCATACAGAAACACTAGCACCACTTGAAATTACATATATAAGGTGCGATCTGTACATAGCGCTAAGGCATATACAATATACATTTAAAAAGTGATCATAGAAAAGAGGTTATCCGGCCTCTTTGCTAGATGAAGCAACCCAGAAAATTAAGAATAAAAATAGAACTGAGACTTTAAAGTATTCAACCAAAAGTGACAAGAAGGATATGATACCATTTATTACGAAATATAGTAGTGGGGAAAACTTATTAGGTCCACTCTAACTAAACACTGGAACATCCTAAAAAGGGATCCAGTATTATCCGAAATACTCCCGGAAAGACCAGTAGTAGTATTCAGAAAAAAACGGTGTCTGAAAGATATGATAGCTCCGAGTTTACTGGAGAAAACCCACTAAAATCTATAAACCTCTTGTCCTGAATAATAAAGGTTCAGTAAGATGTAACCACTGCAATATTTGCAAGTTCATGGACCCTGTTAAGACACATTTTTTTAATTCTGATAACAGTAGAAAATTCCTCATTAAGGATCTGATGGATTGCCTAACAAGCTCGGTAATATATATGTTGGAGTGTCCCTGCAAATTGAAATATGTTGGCAAAACCAAATGCCTTCTTAAATTACGGATACAAGAACACATTCGTAATATTAGAAATAAAATGGAGAGTCATTCCATATCCAGACATTTTTATTTGAAACATAATGGAGACCCACATGGCCTTAAATTTATGGCTTTGGAACATGTCAAACTGGGAAAAAGGGGAGGTGATCTCCAAAGGAAACTCTCCCAACGGGAAATGTACTGGATTTTTGAACTTGACACTTTATCTCCTACTGGTCTTAATGAAAATTACGAACTAGCTCCTTTTCTGTAATTCTTTTTAGTGTTATACTGGTCATCTACATTAGACGTTATGTTTATTTTTAGGTGGTACATTTTGTTTTTTCTCCCCTTATGTACAACTTGGTATTGTATATTGTACACCAAGTTACCATTTGCTATTTATGTATTTTGATTCTAAGTTTGATGAGGTATTTTTCATATCATATGTTTTATTGAATTATGTGTTTACAGGCATTAACTAATTATTTTAGTGTCTTCATGTACATGAGCACTTTATCAATATAACCTTTACCCCTCCTCCCCTTTAATACACATTTGGTATAAGTCTTAGAACTATATGTCCATAAGTATGAATTAATTCTATTTTTACGTGCACGAGCACTTTTATAATCTACTTCCTATTTCTATACCCCCATCCTCCCCACTCCCTTTTAGTACATACTCACGTAAACCGTGATGCTGCACATCACAAATACATGACTTATAAGAGGTAGCGCGGTTGTGTACAAGCGCGAATACCTTTGTGTTCCTTTGATTATATATCAAAGTTTTATATGCCACTTTATATAATTTAACAATGGTTGTTAGTTGTCTTATTGCGGGAGGTGTGATTGCCAAATGTGTATCACGTTATGCACATTTTGAAATACACTAATAATAGCAATAATAGTCATACGCTATGTATCACAAATCCCCTTCCTCTACTGACTATATATGCCCGAATATATATTTTTCAATTCACGATATGATCACTTTTTAAATGTATATTGTATATGCCTTAGCGCTATGTACAGATCGCACCATATATATGTAATTTCAAGTGGTGCTAGTGTTTCTGTATGCGTGCGCATACAGAGCTTGTTGTTGTCCTCAATAAAGTTATTCATTCTGCCGATCCCCGCGCCTGCACACATTGTGGCGGACTGTGCGCATGCGCCAAAATGGCGCGCGGGTTCTATAAAAGCCGGGTAGTCCGGTTTTGTACAGTACTGTGCTCCTGAGGAAGTCTTGTGATGATCAAGACGAAACGCGTCGAGCCTTATTGTTGATCAGCTGTATTCCTTGAATTACATGTGAGTTCAGTAATTATCTTTTTTATTAAATTTGTATTGCGTATTACATCGTATCCTCTTCCACTTTTATTATACCGCAGTTGGAGGGGTTTCTCTGTATTGGAATACGACTGTTCTACAAGGAAACATCTCCTGTTCATTATCCTTGAGGTTACTAGAATTTCTGGTACGCATATGACATATTTTTGTGGTGTTTGGGTTTTCCGGGCTAATACAATATATACATGTACCCGGGTGAATATTGAATATCACAACCCTTTAATGTACTGTGGTGTTCCCAGTCTCACGTGGTGCATTATTTTTTGCATTACAATATTACGCTATGTTTGCCTTTTTCCACATTCCTCTATTGTTCCTGAGTTGAGATCCAGAGTTATAGTTCTCGAAGAGGATCCACTCGATTTCAAGATCATACATCTTTACCTGACGGTACGCATATATGTACACAATTTGTCCTTTAACATCCTGGTATTATACTATGAGGCGCCCTGCCTGTGCTTTGTTCTAGTGACTATTTTTCTTCTGGATTGACCATCTGGATACAGGCTTACACGTGGCTGCCACTCACACATGAGTAAAGTGACTGTGGACTATTTCTTATTTACTCCATTTGATTACTACACTTAATACTATCTAGTGTATGTATATTTTATAATTTTATAATACTTATCGATGTGGTAGATAGCGCCAGAGTATATCAATTGTTGTGTTCCATATATATATATATATATATATATATATATATATATATATATATATATATATATATATGCATTATGATTAAAACTATACTCTATACTATACTATTTGCAGTCCTATTTTCTGAAAGAATTGGAAATGAGCCAATATCCAAATTAAAGACTGACCTTTCCATTCTCATTCCTCACGCCTTAAGATAAACTGGAGCAAATCCATGGTGTTCCCCTTGGATTGGTCAGTGCCGCAAGATGCTACCACAAGTCACTCTATGTTGTGGTCTGCGAAATTTAGATACTTGGGCATATAGGTGGGAATCCCTCTGAATATGTTCAGCTTAACAATGACCCAGTAACTGAATACCTCAAGAGTAAGAGTCACTCCAGGCTAAAGCTTCCTCTTATGGAGATGGGGAGAATTAACCTGATCAAAATGGTCGTTCAGTCTAAATATCTCTATCCCCTGCAGCACTCCTCGTTGTATGTCCCGTTCAAAGTATTTCATACGATTAATCAACATTTGGTGTCTTGGTGTGGGGTTCTAAGAGAGTGAGGGTTCGGTTCACCACACTGTGCAGGTCTAAAACTTCAGGAGGCTTGGCCCTCCCAAATCTCAGACTTTATTATTTGGTCTCCCAACTCCCCCAGCAGCTTGCTTGGTTTGGTGACTCCCCACGGTCATCGCTCTGGTATTTCATAGGCGAGCAGACAGACCCATCTCTGGGGCCCTTGCTGGTTCTCTTTCTGAATTCTAGGTTAAACAAGGTGGCTCCTATTGTATGACAGGCTTCTGTGGTCTGGTGCTAGCACATGTCCTTCTGGAGGGAGATGGTCTGGATCCAGGCACTCCTTTGTGGTTCAATGGTGGTCTTCAGGAGTTGTCTAAGCTGTGGCTGAGAGTGGGGATTCCCACCCAGGGCCAATTGTATTTGAATGGCCATCTAAAATCCTTTGAACAATTAAGGGCTGATTTTTCTCTCCCTAACACTTACTTCCTACATTACTTACAGCTCAGGCATGTCCTGATGTCTCCGTTTCGTTAGGGAATGCCTCTGCTTGTGGATTGTCCGTTAAAAAGCCTGGTACACATTGCCAATATGGGCAGGGCGATATCTGTATTCCATGCTGTCCTACTCCCTCAGTTATCACCGAGGGGTTTGAATCCTTTTGAAGCTAAGTGGAAGATTTACTTAGGGAATATCGTTGACGAGGATTGTGGCATTGTCATAGAGAGGCCACCTCATGTTTATGGTTCCAGCAGGTGCATTTCTATGTTTTGTATATTTCAGCCCTAATAGATTGCACAGGCTGGGTCTTTGCAGTAGTTCCCACTGCCCTAAATGTAATGTCTCCCCAGGACCTTCTGGCATATGCTTTGGGGGTGTCCTACTGTACACAGTTTTTGGAGATTGGTGTAGCGCTGCATTTCCTCCACCCTATTCAACCTAACCTCACCTGCCAAAGTGATCATAGCACAGGGGTGGATGGCACCAGAACCTCCTAATGTACACACTTGGACTGCCCTGGTAAAAGATGTCTGGAAGCACTAAATAATCATGTACAAGAGTAGGGATGCTCTACTTAAATATCATACGGTTTGGCATCCATGATATAAGTCTCATTTTGTCATTCATCCCCACCAGGACGATGATGATGTTTGAGTGTGAAATTTAGTCCTTCTTGCCACCTCAATGCTTATTGGGTCGAGTTGTCCTCCAGCCCTGAGCAGCGCTGTCATGATATTCTGTAGATACTCTGTTGAATCCATATGCTGATACGTGTAATGGTATACCATTTTTGCTTTTAATATGTAGAACTCAAATTGGACTCAGATCTAGTCTGGATTTTTTCCAATGTGCAAAATTCATCTACTACAATATGTTCGCATGACTGAAGGTCTGAAGGTATAGTTAGGCTGGTGAGTGTAGTTAGTTAGTTAGGAATTCAGTGTATGTCCATGTGTTAGGTTTGCAAAGAAAAAGCAATAAAAAATACTTTATTAAAAAAACAAAAAGACTTTCATTTTAAACTTGTGTTATCTTGGTATTTTCTTACTATGTGCCAGAGTTAGAGATTATCAGCAACTGGGGCCTAAACCTGTTTGAGTTTAAAGTAGTTCCTGATAATCCAGTGCAGATGTGGTATGCAGAAGCTTGGGCAAACACCGCACTCTCTGAACGTAAGATTTTTGAACATAGGTGAAATGTTTCGAACAGAGTCAAAACCCATAGCTTACCTAGACATCTGCTTTCTGCCAAAATGGAGACCCACAAGGATGTGCAGTTATAGCTATTTAACAAATTGAGTTGACAAAAAAGACAGGGGAGGGGTTGTTTAAGACTCAAAAACGAAGGATTCTTGATTTTCAAATTAAGGGCACCATTGGTGCCATATTATCATGTCCATCGGAAGTTAGTACAGTAGACACAGTAGACAAACATTGGCCAACGGCAATTTACATCAGCTTTTAGAACCAGACTGATGGAGGTCTTCACCTATAGCAGCCTCCTTTCCTGTAGAACTGATTATGTTCGGAGGTACTCAGATGCCCCAGGACTTAACTCTAGAGTAGTAAAAACTTATCAGAGATAACCGTAGCGCAAGGTGGAGAGTAACTGGAAAACTAGAGGCAGGTACCGGAGGCAGTCCAAAGGTCAGGGCAGGTTATAAACACGGGAATTTCAACAAACAGGCAGAGGTCAAGAGCACAAGAGTTCAAGCACGGTCCAAAAAGCAAGCCAAGGATCACAACAGGTAATCAGGTCAAAGATAGCAGGGTACTCCGAAGAGCAAAAGTAGGTCAGCAATTTGTGCAGCACACAGAACACTTTAACAGGCAGGGAGGCCTGCCTGCCTTAAATACTAAAAGCTGCCAATCAGGAGCCAGGCTCCAGCAAACATAATAATGAACCCCAGATGCGACTTAATTAAAATATCCCTAATGCGCACACGCCCAGCTTTCCACATTTGCCGGCACATGGCGTTAATTAACTAAGTGTTCTGGCCATTGCATTGGTATTGAGCGGGGGGACAAGTCATGTCCTGGCTGTTGACATGACACCCTGGACACAGTCTGGGGTTCGAGAACGTGAGCCATTGCGTGACAATATGAAGAAAAATAATATTTTTTTAGTTCCATTATATTCTTTGATCTACATAATTTATCTATATACAGTATATTGTATTAGGTTCTAGATATGCGGTCCATTCATTTAGGTCACTAATATAATATTGTTATACATATTGCCTTTGTTCTAGATTCAGGAAATTGACGATTGATATTCGATTATATGGAAATGTATTATTATAATGTGGACATATTGATTATTTGTATATTAAATGATTTTAATATTTACTTAATGTTTTCACAATGTATTTTTCTTGCCTCTATATTGGCAATTTCAGATTGGTTTGCCTTCTACGGAATCTTTCGAATTAGTTGAGTCAGTTTACAGGTGGATTGTCCCATTGTAGATCTTTAATTTTTTTTACATACAAACACGCACACTGTTTTTAGTAATTTGCATTAAGTAATAATTAGTTTATCTTGTAAAGAAAACTCCCTAATGGTTAACAGTTGTTTATATATTGCCAAGAGAGACCGTGTCTTACTTCCTCTGATGGAACCACACTACTGTTAATCAAGCGAAGAAATTCTTAAGTAAATTCATGTTGCTACACTGCCTACTTTCTAAGATATTTTTCACACTGTATATGGATCACAGACTGAAAAAGTGGGTGTTGTTGCTGAGTGCCATATAAAGACTGATTACGGTTCTGTTTTTGATTGCTTATGGAACGGACAGTATATTACCAGTGAGATACTTGACACTGTCAGCAGACTGCATTACTAACAGCCATTAATTTAAAACAGATTTCTAATAGTACTGCAGACTGACTGTGCTTTTGAACAGTTTCTTGCTATACAAATATCTTTATGTGGATTACTTTCTACAATGCTTTTGGGATCTGTCTTAAATGTCCAAGACAAGAACAGAGCTGAATATATACAAGGTATTGTATCTGCTGTTTGGGACCGTTTCGTTTCGGATTACCCACTAATCAAGTATTAATCCTTTTTTCAATGGAGGGTCTATATTTGGACTGTTGAACTGTAGAATTTCTTATGATATTCTGATATAGGAGCTTAAGTAAGTGGTTTACATAAGAAGATTTTATTGGATTTTGTTTTGAAAAATTACATTCTTTCTGCAATATCTCTATTCATTTATTTTTTACTTAAGAGGTTTTCCCACTCCATTTTTTGTTTTCGGCTCGCTTTTTTCTATATCTGTATAGTAAGTTTCTATGGGTGTTTTGTGCCTACGTTGTACAAATAATTTCTATTATAAACACCATAATACAGCTTACCTGTCCTTATATGGTTTAGTGAAGCCAACATCCGTAGCATAAAAGATGCAGGGACTGTAATGGTATTTCTTGTTTCCTCCAACATTAGTTCATTACGTGAAATGACCTGAATGTCCCCCAAAAAAAACAAAAAGACATGACAAATGACATGTATATAAATGTAATGAGTATGATGAAGAGTTGCAACAAATATGAAAGTCTAACTTAGAATAGAAAGGAAAACACAATCAACACGGAAGCTATGACTTAGCCAAATAAAATCCCAGACAGCTTGGAAAAGTGAATTACTAACATATACCCAATGAACATAGCTAAAATTATTCACTTGCTTGAAATCACAAAACAATTATTCACAATAGTAGTAACACTGTATAGCCAGAAGTAAATACTGTTTGACTGTCAAACAAGAACATTTTAGCTGTTAAAATGATGCATGAACTGTTTTGACAGCTGAGTTCTATTGTTGACTGGGAAACCATATTTCCTATTCACCATGTGTTGCCAAACAGACTTTTGAATGCTGCATGGCTGCTAACCGAGGCTACATCTTAAGTGCAAAACAAAGTGAGGTGTCTGAGCTATATAAGACGTTTCATTCCCTGGCAACTTCTGAAAAGTGCATTTGTTCTAATAAGTGCAGTGTTTAATGCAAGGATATAGTTCTGTACAAGGAAGCAGTATAGCATGGTAACCCTTTTGTCTTTATGGTAAGTATCTGTGAAAGCTTGTGAATTCATTTTGTACTCATTGATATTTTAAAATCAATTTTAAAATATTACTTTGTAGTTGTAAATAGTTTATTAGTAGTCTAACAATAATAATACAAGACTGTTAAGGCTTAAGCCCACTAGGTGACCATGGTATCTACGGTTTCTTAGATCATACTGGCAAGGAGAGATGGAAGATACAACAGTATCTTCATTACAGAAAAGGAGTATTGTCTGAGGCAGGATGTCTGCTATGAGAAGCAAACAGTAGCAGGATGGGTGCACACAAGATCTCAGCATAACCTCAGAATGGAGCAGGTAGGAGTCCAAACTCCAGCACCACACTCAGATGATTCACAAACACCCAGAACTTTCCTTGTAGGATCTTTTTAAACATGTCCAAATTTCCCAAAAGGAAAGTTACACTCTGCAAGGTCATCCTAAGTTTAGTGATTTGGGGATTGCCTCGAAATTGGCCAGGGATTGGAAATTGGTACGATGGATGTTCAGCCCTACGTTTTATACATAAATGATGATGATGATGATGATATTCCACACTGTTGAGATGGTGCTCAGGTATTAAAGTCCAGAGGGAAACAATAATTGTTCAAATTCAGTAAAGCAGCACTTAGTCCCAGTTGATGAAGAGCAACTTACTCTTTTAACCCCTTCAATGAATGTGTGATGAGAAAGTGGTTCCAGTTGCCTCAGACTTCCTTCACAGTGGGAGGGGGTGGTTGGCCAGGAAACAGTCCAGCAGCTATTTTATAATCCAACAGATGCAGTCCACTTGACTACAATTAAGAGTTTATAGTTGTAGTCCATCACCTCATGCTTTGGATGGTGTCTTACTGGGTTCACATAGTCCAAACCAGGAAATTAACAAAAAAGTCTATATTATATATATGTAAAATTATATAATAAGGACTATTCGTGTTCATAAGGGGCATGGTCACATCTCATCACATACATCCCCCTTCTTAAATCGAGATAGGACTGGATTCTGTTGCAGGACCAATAGTAATGCATTCGACTAGGTGAGTTGCAGTGGAATCTTCTTCTCTTCTGGACAACCCAACTGCATTGGTGTGTTCTTTGCCCTTTTTATGATAGTGAAATTATAACCTTGCAGAGTCAGACTCTGTCTTCCATTCCCTTCACAGGACCACTGTAGCCAGTGAAAAGTTCATGGTCCATTACTACTGTGAAGCCCCTACTATAGAGGTAGGGCTGTAGTTTCTTTAAGGCCCATACAAAGGCCAGACACTGTTTTTCAATTGTAGTATAGGTCATATCCCAATCTACTAATTTCTGAGAGAGGTACTTCACGCCAACCATCTTTCCTCACCCTGCTCATTACTGCCCCTAGACCACATCCTAAGGCGTCTGTTTGAACCAAGAATCACTTCAGAAAGTCAGAAGCAGCTAACTCTGATGTCTAGGATAGAGCACCATTTTAAGGCTTGAAAGGACGGCTTAGTCATGGGTCTTTGCTAAAGTTTAGCATACTTTTTATTTTTTTTTTATCAGATTAGTCAATGGTTTCGCTAAGGTGCTACATTGTGGGACAAATTATCGGTAATATCCTGCAATTCCCAGGCCCCCTCCTACTCCATGCCCCAAATAGTGCCCTTCTGCATTCCCATCTGACATTTGTCAAGTCTGATTGTCAATCTAGCTTTTTGGATTCTTTGCCACACTTCTTCTAAGTGGATCAGATGCTTCTTCTTGCTAAAGATAGCTATGTCATAGAGATAGGCTTGGCCATACTCCTGACATCCTTGGAAGGTAGACCACCGCTCTTTGGGAACTGGCTGGATAATTTTTTTTCATCCCAAATGGCATTTTTGTAAATTCAAATAGGCCAAATAGGGTGATAAATGCTGAGCGCACTTGTGCCTCCTTGGTCAAGTGTATCTGCCAGTACCTCTTGCTTAAGTCCAAGGTGGACCCCCAGCTTGCAATACATAGCTCATCTATCATAGGCATGGGATAAGCATCTGTGCCAGTATCATCATTCAGTTTCCTATAGTACACACAGAATCTGGTAGTTTGATCTTTCTTGAGGACTTACACTACTTCTGCAACCTAAGGACTTTTAGATGGCACAATCCCCCCAGGTGTCATGGGCACTAGGAGTTCTGACCAGGATTCACCAGGTGACTATGCTTACCAGAGGGGCGGAGTTTGCACAGCGGTCCTCTGGCAGCAGTGTGAATAGTGGAACGTATATAACAGCAGATGGAGAGAGGATGCCAATGGAACCGATGATAGTCAGTGACTTGCAGCTATACTGGTAGATAAGTCAGTGACCACGGAGAGCCGGGTGGACGTGAGCAGGTGAAGGAAGGTAATGGAAGAGTCAGTGGTCTGCGTTCAGCAAGTTGTACCACTGCTGTGATGAAAAGACTTGTCCAGGTGCAGGTAGGGTAGCGGGAAGTCAGTGGTCTGCATTCAGCAAGTTGTACCACTGCTGTGATGAGAAAACTTGTCCAGGTGCAGGTAGGTAGAGGAGGCGTCAGTGGTCTGCGGACAGCAAGTTGTACCACTGCGAGGAGGTGAGCACTTGTCCAGGTGAGGATAAGTGGAGGAATGAATAGAGTCAATAGTTGTATGAATGGAATGAGAGCACAGAGGAACTTGCTCCAAACAGATATGCAGCGTTATAGCTAATAGTCTATAGAGGGTATGGCTACCGCTGCTGAGTACTGAAGCTTGTCCTAAGCGGATATGCAAGGTAACAGTTGAAAGTCAATAGAAAGTAAGCATACCGCTGATGAGTAGAGAAGCTTGTCCACGAGGATATGCAGGCACAGCAGGAGCGCTGAACGGCTGAAGCAGGTATGGGAACCGCAGGTGAGCAGAGCAGGTAATCCAGTAGACAGCTGAGGACACGAGCAGGATACAAGAGTCAGTAGCGGGTATGAGAACCACTGATGAGTAGAGCAGATAATCAGCAGGAAGCTGAAGACACGAGCAGGACACAGGAGTCAGTACCGGGTATGGGAACCACCGATGAGTAGAGCAGGTAATCAGCAGGGAACTGAAAACACGAGCGGGACACAGGAGACACCTTCAAAGACTCACAGGGAATGAGACTCAAGATCAGGCAACGAGGTATTGAGCACAGGTGCCTTAAATAGGGAGAGGTGCCTGATCCTCCAATTAGATTAAAAGCAAAGGTCATAAGAGTTCTTGGGTGCTGCGCATGCGCAGTCCATCAAGATGGCGGACGGCCGCGGCTCAGGACAGACGCCGGCAGGAAGGCTAGAGAACCACGCACCAGCGCAGAGGCACTCACGGTCCGGTGAGTGACACCAGGGACAGCATCTCATCAATTTCAGTTTTGATTTGTTTCAGTACTTCCAGGGTCAACCTATATGACACTTGCCTTATGGGTCTGGCATTCCCAGTGTCAACATGATGAGTGGCTAGATTAGTTTGACCTGACTTACAGGTGAACTGTTGTTTTTGGGTACCTAGCACCTCCCCATTTCTTTGACATGGATTACATTAAGATGGTCCCCAATTTGCAGGGATTCCACCCCATTATCCAGCTTCGTCACCGCTAAGCGGTCTGGAAGGGATCAAATTCTGTTTCCTTAATGGGAGGGCAATATGCCACTATAGTCTTTACATGTCTTTTAAACGGTTGACAAGAAATATCCTTAAGTGGTTTGCTCCTTTGCCCAGAACCATGACATAATTAGTATGATCTGACTGTTTTAGCACGGTGTATTGCCTATTCCAGGAAACTTGATTCTTATGGACTGGGATGAGGACATCACTTTTTGTCCCTACCCCAACTCAGTATCCTGGGAAATAAGGTCATATCACTCTTTTTGCTTCTGTTGGGCCCTCTGTAAATGGGAACTGCTCCACATACGGCAAAGTGGGCTGTTCACTACTCTTTAAATGAAAGTTGGGAGGGAACCTTTCAAAGACTAAGGGACCTCTCACAGTTCAACCATATAACGGGAGGTATCTGGTGGAGCCCTGGGTCATCTCTCTGTATACAAACAGGAGCTGCTGCAGGACCCTTTCACAGTCTTTCCCTTTGGAGTGTACATAAATGTTTTACAGATGTTTCAAGGTTCCATTGAAGCTGTGAGAAAACAGTGTCAGGCTGTACAGCCTACCGAGTGTTCCCCTGTACGTGGGTAAATATTTACACCAAGGCAGATATCCAACTTAACCAATTGTAGCTTCTATTAATGGAAAAAAACAACAGTAACAAAACTAACATATGTACAGGTGAAACTGTTACAGGTATATATAATGGAAAAGGTAGTAGTCACTGTCACCTACAAGGCCCTCTCCCATTTCACTGCCCTTAGGTCTCTAACCTCCTCTCCCATCCACACTCCTGCACATTCCTTGCGTTCGGCCAATGACCGTCGCCTCTCCTCTGCACTGAACACCTCCATCCCATTCAAAAATTCAAGACTTCTCCCATGCTGTCCCCCTCCATGAACAACCTCCCTCCCTCCATCCATCTGTCCCCTAATCTTGGCTCCTTCAAATGGGCTCTCAAATTCCATCTGTTCCTTAAGGCCTACCAGCCATCCTCATAACCTTCTCCATCCTTGCTATCATCACCTCCCACTTTCCTGTCTCCTCTTGTGCTTGATTCCTTCTACTGACTCCCCTTGTGCCTGCTGTCTGTTTCCCCTCCCCTTAGTATATAAGCCCGTATCAGCAGGGCCCTCTTCCCTTTTGTCTCAATATCATTTCTTCTACTCCTACAACACTGTACTTGCTATGCTTGGAAAAATTGAAGTCTTGGCTATAGTCATTTTACTCTGTACTGTTGTACCCTTGTATACTGTGTGTACTGTATTTTTGTATTTCGTACAGCGCTGCAGATACCTTGTGGCGCCATATAAATAAAGAATAATAATAATAAAATACCAATCCTATTATGGCCACCTTGAGAAAACAGATTATAGGCTTACGCTTTATTACCAGCTCCTTAGCACAAGTCCCAGGATTGCCAAGCCTTAGTGACTGTCAGCAAGGCAGCGGTCCTGCTTCATTGTCACCTTGCTTTTGGTGAGTGGACAGATTCACAAGACCTAGGGTAACTTATCCAAAGAGAAAGAAACAAGGGTCCTCATGGTCCTTTTCCTGATCTGGAACCTGGCAGGAACCATAACTTCCTACATCAGCCTGATCTTTGTTAATCATCTTTGAACACTAAACTGCTCCTTCTTATACCCAAGAATAGCCTCAGGCTGTAGAGGAGTGTTTGGTTTTCTTCTGTGTCTTAGTATCTTAAGGCATAGGAATACAATACACATTTCTTAATTAATGTGATTAAATCAGGCACAAAGAGCCACACTGTCTGACTTGTGAATACATTTCTAAACAGTATCTAGTTTGCCTACAGATATAGCTAAAAGCACAATATTACAGTCGCTCACTGTTAGCCTGTAGAGTGTGGTTATATAGCAATATAAATAGCAGGAAGAATATTTACAATCTGTATAAATGGTTACAGCATACTATAATGTTCCTACGGTGGGGTAAGTTACCTTATACCCGTTTCCCGTCACTAGCCGCTTTGGACATTGCCGTGTGACTTCCAAGAAGCATAGCTTCGGAACTATTAAAGCAGACGCCAGCCCTGCATTCATTCATGGTACAGAGATTTTGGATTCAGCTTGCATATACATTCAGTATCTTGCCATATCACAGACTTGTACGATATTACATCTGTCAGCACATTTGATACAGGATATCGCTCTTAGCAGACCTTGCCATATATCCATTGTAGCTGATACGACACTACATTTGTGGATTTCAAAGTGATTAAGAATTATTTATCACTATTGTTATTCATATCAAGCCCTTTATCGACTACAAGACAGGGTTTTATAGATTAATACATTGGGTACTTACCCTTTTGTTTATTACTATTATTACCATTTATTTATATGGCGCCACTAATTCCGCAGCGCTGTACAGAGAGCTCATCCACATCAGTCCCTGCCCATTGGAGCTTACAGTATAATTTCCCTAGCACACACACAGACAGAACCGACAGACACACACAGACAGACTAGGGTCAATTATTTAGCAGCTAATTAACCTACCAGTATGTTTTTGAAGTGTGGGAGGAAACCAGAGCCCCCGGAGGAAACCCACGAAAACACGGGGAGAACATACAAACTCCTCACAGATAAGGCCATGGTTGGGAATTGAACTTATAACCCCAGTGCTGTAAGGCAGAAGTGCTAACCAGTGAGCCACCGTGCTATTTGTGTTATCAGTGCACTGATGTTATTATGTTTTTGTTTATTATATGACCCTTGAACATTATCAGCTGTCTGTTAGATTTTTGACATCCTACATTCTGGCGTCAAGGGATATCTTTTTGTATTGTTATATCTAGGAGAGTTGGAGCCCACCCTTCTCCACCCATCCCCGAGAGGCAGTCAATCACCCACTTTCAAAGGAAGCGCAGATACCAAACTTTTCATTTTTTATTGTATCCTCTCATTTATGGATGCCATGACTACAGAATCCAAGATTTCTCCCATGCTACCCCCCTCCACTGGAATGACCTCAAACTATCCGACTGTCTCCTAATTTATGCTCCTTCAAACGGGCACTTAAAGCTCACCTGTTCCTCAAAGCCTACCAGCCATCCACCTAACCCTCTCTTTATGCTTATTCTCATCCCATCTCTGCCCTGCTCATTTACTCGTTCCCCTTGCGCTACATCTCCTACACTGACTCCCCTTTGTGTCTGCTGTCTGTTTGCCCTCCCTTTAGGATGTAAGCTCTTACAAGCAGGGCCCTCTTCTCTCCTGTCTTTATACCTATTCTTCTGCTCCAACTTAATTGTAATAGCTTTTCCTGGAGCTTTGGAATCTTGGTATTATTCGATTACTGTTCTGTACTGTTTTATCCTGTATGCTCTACTGTTTGTATTATGTACAGTGCTGTAAAAATCTTAGAGCGCCTTATAAAGGATAATAATAATAATAATAATAATAATAATAATAATACATCCGGATATTGGGTGTCAAAATAAACCAGAGTTAGGATATACTGTTTTCCTGACCTGTTTGGGCATTTTCAGGGTCACCGCTATACAGATTGCCACCCTTTAAAATGGTTCCCCTATGATGGTTAAGGTATGTAAAGGGGCTTTTCTAGGGGTCGATATCACAAGAGGCTCTTTAGCGTTTTACATCCTGGGAAACTTGGAGGCCAGAAAATGAGTAAGGATTTTTCTGGTCTCAAAGTGCCCAGCGGCTGGGATGTCAAAAGCCAGGATCAATAGTTGAAGCCTATATTTCTAGAAACCTACTAATTGTTTTGGTGCAGTATAAGGGTCTTGGGAAGGTTTTTATGTTACACTTCTATATAGGAGTCACTTTTCCAAACCAATTTGGCTACCATCACTTCACACTGGAGTCAGTTGCACTACTAAGTTTGGTCAGGAAAGGATCAGCCCTTTGTAATTGTCTAAATTTCTCTTTGTCCATCTCCCCCCAGCCAGCCATGGTCATATCAGTTGAGGTTCTTAGGTTAATCACGATCGAAGAGGCAGGTTTAGGGTCAGTATTTTCCATTTGGATGGCTGGGATCATCAGACTTTGATATAAACCCTCAGTGGGGAAGGTAAGAGATGGTTGCTGTGTCCTCCAGGATTGACTTCTGGTAAACGCCTGTACAAAATAGGTCAGTAGTCGTTGTCCTAGGTCTTTTCCCAATATCACTTCTACAGGCAAAACATCCAAAATGCCCACCTCCACCATGCTATAGTCGGCCCCCCGAGTCCAAATACACATGGGCCACAAGGATGTCTCTCATTTGTCCTCCTGCAGTGGAAAGCCTTACCCTTTGTTAAAAAAAAAGTCTGTCTTCACCAGGTTTAGTAAAGCACCAGAGTCTTTTAATCCTTGCACTCTATCCCCCCCACCCAAACAGATTGCAAATGGCCCCTCATTCATCAAATCTACCACATCCATCGCCTCTTGTGCATCTGGATGGAGTTCCTCTTCTTCCACTACAATTTGGTAATGAGGATCCCTGTGATACTACAGACAGTGGAGTGTTTTGAGCCCCAGGGAAGGGTCCTCAGGTCTGGGGGCAATCCCTTTTCTATGTGTTCCTCTTGGTTGTATAACATTTCCATGGTGATGGCATTTTTTGCACCATGGTTGAAAGGTAGGTGGGAACTACACTGATGTCCATAATTTGTTCCAGGGTGTAAGCATTCCTCTCTTCCATCCACCAGTTACGAGCTCTTCTCAGGTAGCTAGAAAACTCAGCATCTGAGTCACTTGCAGGTTTGCTCAGCATTCTAAATTTAGATAAGACTCTGGAGCAATTTGAAATATAGTCACCAAAGACTGTTTTACTTCTCTTATAAATTACACACTCCCAAGGTCTCAAATATTGATAAGATTGTCCCATTAAACTGGGATACAATATATGGACAATTCATCTTCTCCAATTTGATGCACTGTTATCAGATTTTTGAATATTTGTTAGTATCAATATTTGTCTTTCCTGGAATATTGGTACATCCCTATATCCCAGATGGGGTGCTCCTCTGTTCTCCATTTTAAAACACTTCCTGGGGATTTGAATTGACAGCATGGGTACTCATAGCACAGCCTGCATATGTCCAGCCCTTGCTTTGGGCTTAACTCCATGCCCCAAGGTATCAAACCAGTCCTGTAACAAATTGGGAGTTGCCCTTACAGATTTAGGCACTCTCCTGTAATCTGCTGGGCAGTGGTCAGTGTTCCTCCAACTATTCATCCTCACTTAATCCCTCTATACCTTCTGGGTGGGTCCTGTCTAATTCCACCAATCTAGCTATTAGGACTTCAGACATCAGTCCCATCATAAAATATCCCCTTCAATCTACACAATCCTTGGAGGTAATGTTTCCTAGCCCTACTATACGGATGTTCTCTCTATTTACTCGTTAACACCACTCCTATGGAACCGGTGCTGGTTTTGGCTATTGCCTTGTCTCCTTGCAGAGCCTTTGGTATATTAAGACACAACCCCCTCCCACTGGCTGCTACCAAATATGATGATACGAGATTATTAGGGCTTAAGCCCACTAAGTATCCCTGGTATCTAGGGATTCTTTAATCAAACAGGCAAGGAGAGATGGAAGATACAATATCTTTATTACAGAAATGCAAACAACTATAGCTGGAACACAAATAAAATATGTTTAAAACAACAACCAGAATGTCATTAGATCTCACAAGAGTCATCACAGTATCCTAGAGCTATACAGAAATTACCTAGTTAGATTCAGTTATATTGTTCCCAGGCCAAGCTGTAGCTTTGAAAGTGGTCCTGGTGCAGTTACCAGATAACGGCAAGGAAGGAACACTAGTATGCTAGGCATTCATTGCAGTCCTGGCCAAGCGGTAGAATTTAATCAAAGGTCCGTTCACTATACTTTACACAGTCCACTAGGTAGTCAACAGAGTAGGTGCACACCGGATGGAAATGGGGTTCCAGTTGATTAAAACTTCCTGTTCTCACAGTGGAAGGAGGTGGTTGGCCAGCCATTTTATAATCTAACTGAGACACATGCAGCTCACCTGGCTACATTTAAGAACTTGAGGTTGTAGTTCATCCCCTCATGATTTTTATGGTATCTTGCTGGGTTCATATAGTCCAAACCAGGTAATTAACAAAAAAGTCTATAAATATGAAAAATTATAGAACAACAACTTTTGGTCCATGGTGATAGATAGGAAATGGTAACTGTAGTCCCATCACATCACACAATTATTAGTTAACTAATACTCAGTACTTTTAATTTAGAGTAAGTTTCCCATAGAGCTTATGTAGATTGCAGTCCGCATGTGTTCCTTGAATTGCAATGCAACCAGATGTATATCTTCTGAGATTTCCAAGAGGCTTGGATTTGGCATATAATGGATCAGGTCACTAGACTATTGGGAGGGGCTGTGGGAGACTCAGCCTCATGGTACATGAAAAAATTAAAGGTAGATGAATGGACCTCAAAAAAGATTCCAAACAATTATATTTTACAATTTAAGCAAGGTCCTTAAAGGTAATATGTTCTTGAACTACTACCTGTACTATGTGCTACAGTGAGATCCTAAGAGAGGTAGATAAGCGATCTAGAACTTAGTGTAGGATGGAGGGTACATGGTTTTTTTGAGAACTGGGCTAATTTACCTCTCACCGTATACAATTTTTTATAAGATGATGTTAGAAGGCAGTAAGGAGGTTTGTAAAATACAAAATGTCAATAAAAAGATCAAACGTGCAGTAACAAATGCCCGGTGTCTTCCAAAAAAAATAAGTGGACTAAAGGATGTTGTAAGATAATTAGTATATTGTGGTTATAACGGAGACTTGACTGGATTTAAGTCATAACTAGAATTTTCATTTGGAACAATATGGCATGTACAGAAAGGATCTTCCCCGCTGAAGAATATTTGTGACATTTATGACAAAGTACTGAACTTCTATTAGTATTACAAAATGAAAAGGCAGCAAAGAAAAATGTGTTCCTACTCATTCGTGAATTTAACTATCTTGATATAACATGGGACAATTGCAAATAAAGACTTTTCACGAGTGATTGAAGAGGACAAGCTCTGTTGATATGGTATTATCTAATAGAACATATATTATATGTATTGTACAGTTAAGGGGGCATGTAAGGTCTAGTCTTTACGCCATGTTAACATTTCACTTTTAATAAAAGTTGTCTAAGGGAACTACAAAAACTATTTTAGAAGGATACAGTTTAACCAACTCAGAGAAGCACTGAAGGTTTTTTTTTTATATTAGTAGTGTAATTTCCCAGTGTACATAGACTAAATGTGAATGTTTAAAATTAATGTAAATAATGTTGCAAGTACACATGTATACAATTTTTTGTATATACATGTATGAATTATTTTATCCAAAAACTCATTATCCATAAAGTTCAAAAAGCAGAATGGTAAAAATAAATAAAAATAAAAGTACTTGTTAATACTCCTTGATGATTTAATGTCATGGTCACCAATTCCGTTATTATTATTATTACATGCAAATAAAAGGGTAGATTTAAAGTGTAACTCAGTATATATGGTTCCAAATTATGGGAAAAAAAACCTTATGTGTAACACCTTAAAAGATCCCATGCTTGTTTTGTATTTTGAAGTTTTGCCTCATGCATTCATATGCTCTTTAGAAATTAGTTTTATGGTACTTAAGTCTACATGGTTTTCTAGCAATTATTTGGATGGCCATTCCTTACTGATGGACTTACATACTCCTAGTGAATATGTGTACAGTAGTTGTATATAATGAAGTGACATCAGTACATTTACAATTAAGACCACTAAATCAATATTTTAATTTATGAAGCATGGAATTTAAATGGATTGTTTGGTTATGCACTGAATTTTCATTGAAGCTTTCTTACAAAGTGAAGATAAATTATTCAACACCATTACAGAGCGGATATAGGATAAATGGTCCATATGATAAATTATAGCATGTTAGTTACACATGTTGCAACAAACAAAACTTATCGCTTACTGCACGCAGAGACAATAAGATGGTACACACACAATTCCCACGGTCTTCCGGAAAACCAATACATGTAATAACCTTGTAACACTCAAATATGTTGAAAATAAGATATGAGGAACAAGATAAAGCTATGCTGCAAACATATCTGTCATTGTGACAGAACCAAGTGATGAAGAAAAACAATAAATCAGTTGATGCCAGGATAATGAATCACATGATATACATTTGCATAATGAAAAAAAATGAAAAAACTCAATTGAGAATAACACCTAACCAATCATGTTAAACTCTTTCCCTTATGTACAGCAGCTGCACAAATGAGCATATTATATAATAAATCAAAAATTATGGATGACACATGACGTCAGGTATTAAATCTGTCAGGGTCTGAAAACATGGATTCTGTGTTGCTGTTCCATTGCCTGTGACAGAGATTTAATTACTCAATGAGCTTCACCTGGCTGATAAACTGTGGTCAATTAGATGAAGCACTGACTATTTAAATCCAAGGGCAATCTGATTCCTTTGACTGATTATACTAATTATTGTAATTTGTCTGGTCACTATAAGGTTATTTGTTCTAACAGTGTCAAGGAAAATGTTTACAGATTACTGAAGAATGAGTCTTTCAGGAACTTGCATACAAATTAATTAATTTACCCACATAACCTATGCACTCTACACCTCAAAAACACACAAATAAACTGACAATGAGTCATCCCCTATTTCTGCCAATAATAATTAAGGACAGTAGACACATTATTTCTATAACAGTGATTCCTAATTCTGGTGATGAAGGCAACTTTCTGGACATAACATTTGCAAGGGTCAACCATATCCTGTTCAGATCCAAATCATCACTTATAAGAATTGAAACAGTATTTAGTTCACTGGTTACTAATGAGATGGACCGCTTAATATGAACTCAGCCCAGTCATTGCAAAGCTATCTGTTTTTATCTAATCTCTACCCCATAGTTGCCCAATTATGACTCTCAATCCCTCCATTGAGTGAAAGACAAAGAATTAACTTGCTGCTCCTGAATATTGGAATATTGGCACCTTAACGGTCAATCTGAGACACCTTCTAATGCCCTTGTGGGCATACACAGCCTAACAATTGCAGGAATTCATAGACTGGCTTCTCATTAGTAGGTGTTTGTAATACAAATTCATTAGCAACTGCTAGAGTGTTTATGATTTTTTTCATTGAATGTCTGGCTGGAGCTGCAATACATTTTTGGTTGATCAAGAGGCAAAATTTCACAAAGAATACTTGAAGTATACAGCTAAGGGGTTTATTCGACCTTCAACCTCGACTTGTTGAGAATCTCATCTTGTAGAGAAACCATATGGGATGTTACGCCCCTGTATTGACTAGAGAACTTAATTGTTAAACAAACTCCACCATTTTTGCTTGAGTTACTGGAATGATTGCAATCGGCAAAGATCTCTATGAAACTCAATCTTTAGGGGGGCCTACAACTTGATCATGAGACCAAGTGATAAATGGACAAGCACTTTTCAGACTATGAATATCTTATGATGCCCTTCAACCTATGTAACGCCCCTGTACCATTCCAACCTTTTATTAACAATATCCTTTTGGATTTGTTGAACCCGTTTGCAGTGACCTATTTTGTTGTCATTCTGATATTTCTTCACCATCTATCAAAAGCAACTAAAACTTGTTTTTTTAAGCAACTTTACAAACAACATAAAGTATGTATTAAAGTAGATAATACATAGGTCTATCTATGGATCCTAGTAAAGTTAAAATCTTAATTGAATGTCCTATCTTCAAAAATTACAAAAAAGGTGCAGAAATTTGTAAGATACATAGTTTAATAAAAACATCTCTAGAATTATTTACTCATTGATTTACTCAAAATGAAATTCCATTTAAATGACCTTGTCATGGAAGCTAAATTTAAGCATCAGAAAATTATCTTTACCTCTGCTCCTAATCTCTTCCAATTTAAACCAGAATTGCATTTGTGGTTGAAATATATGCATTTGATTCGATTGATGCTGTGGGAGCTGTCTTTTCACAGAGGACTGAGCCTAACATTATATTACATTCATTTTCCTACTGTTGTCATCAGCAAAAACTGATAGGAAACCTAGAACTATTAGCCATAAAACTGCCATCTCTGAATGGAGTTATCTTTTTGTAGGAGCGTTTCACCCAGTTATTTCTTACAGATCATCACATCAGTCAAGGATCTGTCAAGCAAGGTGGACTTTTTTCCCTTTCTTTTCATGATTTCATTTTGTTTTTTCATATTGGTCAGGGTCCAGGAATGTAAATACCTTTTGCAGCTATATTTTGACTCTAAAGATAATGAGCCTGTGAATTTTTCAAATTGAATTATCCTCTCTTAAAAACCGAAAAAGCCTTTGACCATGATTCCTGGCCTTTCTTGCATCAAGTTCTTAACACCACTGGTATCAACGTCACCGTTCCTCAAAGGCACTATATCTCAAAGTTTTAACCCCACAGCCTCGGTGCTTGCAAATGACTACTCCTCTCTACCTTTTTCGATTAACAACAACAGGAGGCAGGGCTGTCCTTTGTCAACCCTTCTTTTTGCTTAGCTGATGGAGTCAAAATATATAACAATTCGAACATTTCAGGTATCCCAGTCGGTTCTCATTCCCATAATCTAGTGCTTTATGATGACGGCGTCTTCCTTACACTGACAAATCCCCATGTTTGAATTTCCACTCTGTTAAATGAGATTAAAGGTTACAGCTAATTCTCAAATTTTAAGATTCAAAACTGAAGAGTCAAAATTGAAGCTCTAGTCCTCAACATCCCCCCAGATATTCTACACATTTACAATCTTCATTTAAGTTTAATTGCAACCTCGGCAAATTAAGTATTTAGGAATTCACTTAACTAAACAATATGATAAATTATTTTCAGCTAATTTTACTAATTTGATTTCCTATAAAAGGACCTGAACAATTGTAACTCTCATTTGATCTCCTGACAGGGTTGCTGAAAATTAACCTTTTTCAAAGGCTCCTTTACATGTTCAGGTCCCTT
Organism: Mixophyes fleayi; assembly: GCF_038048845.1. Lineage (NCBI taxonomy): Eukaryota > Metazoa > Chordata > Amphibia > Anura > Limnodynastidae > Mixophyes > Mixophyes fleayi. Next base: position 231,147,228 of record NC_134403.1, read on the forward strand.
ACGCTACCCCCAAAAATATTTAGTCAAGTGATCAATTCTGATCTATGTGGTCTGGAAGGCATCCACGGGTCCACCAGAAAACTCTCTTTAGAGACTCTAAAAATGGAGGCCCTTCGGTGTCCCCTGTCTACTGTAATATTAATTAGCTAAACACCTTACCAAGGGTGTTCTTGACACATGCTGATCTGCATACTAGGTTGTGGATTGCTGTAGAAGTGGACTTTTTGCACATATCACCCTACATCATGTTCTGGCTAGACCCCAAAAACCTACCCTCCTCGCTTCTCCTACCACCCACAATTCGATTCTCCCTATATTCAAATTAATAGATAATCCAAAAAGAATGACTCCCCTTTGGCATGATCCAGTTTTTCGCAAAGGTCTTCATCCCAAGTGTTTCTCCAATTGGACTAAAGACAATTTTAAGTTTCTTCCATAAATAGTTCCTATATATCTTTTCCCAGAGATCTCTGAGCTTCCGTCTATCACCTACATCCTTCTATCAATACCTTCAAATCCGGCAATTATATAATAATCACATAAACCCAAGTACCTCTTACCATCCCTCCCCACTAGAATCTTTTTGTCTTTGCAGATGCTCTTCCAAAGGCATATTCACTTTTTATTCACTGTTGTTATAACATGAATCACCAGCTAAAGAACCTTGCAAGTTACGTTGGGAGATGAATACAGGTGAGTCTCTGGACTCGGAGAAATGGTTTCATGTTCGTAAATCAGTCTTCAATTCTCCATATGTTCCCAGAAAATTCCGATATGCTTCTCATTCTATGGTATCTAGTGCCTTCCAAACTTAAGGCAATCTATCCTTCATCCCCAGATCTTTGTTGGCAATACTGTGGTCAACGAGGCACCCTGTCCCATGTTTGGGGATGCTGCCCTAAAATCAAACCCTTTTGGTGTGAAGTGTCAGATCTTATTCAAAAGATTACTTAGCTGTGAATGCTTCCAAATTTCTCCTTTTATCTTCTGCCTCGTTTTCCTCAAGATACTCAGAATTTGATTTGGAAATTCTTTGGCAAATTTTGGAACAAAGTACTGATGCTTTATTAGTTATTCACAGGATGACTGGATAAACAACTACAGCAGTGTTTGCAAATACTAATGCTCAACAATAGTTCTACTTCCCATTTTTTAGAAAATCATATTTATCAGTGTAATAGCATGCCAAATAATCATATATTGCTTAATGTCACCTCTAATTACACGTTTCTAAACATATTTGTCAAGAGTGAAAAGTTTAGCCATAATCTGATTCAACAATGTTTATGTAGATGTATTGTTTTAATCTATTAATTCAGAATCTCATTGACCAAATTAAAATTATCTATAACTACTAAATACTATGCAACTTCCTTTGTTTGTGTTAGGAACCCCTCCAGCCGGCACAACACAACCCGGAATCTACTCTGCCAGTCAGGTGTTCACTGGAGCCCCTGATGGTGGGGACAGACTGGGCCGCAGACTGACAGAGGGTCGTGAAGTGTGTACCGGCTGGGGAGTACCCAGGCAAGCGGAGTGAGGTCCACGCAGAGGTCAAGGGCCGGCAGCAGACAACAGTATTAGTAAACAAGCTGGGGTCAGGGGTCACAGGCGGATAGCACAAACGGTAAACAGGCCAGAGATCAGGGTCACAGGATACACAAGCGAAGTCCAATTCAAAGCCAAGGGTCATACACGGGAAGTCAATAGCGGTCTCAGAAGACTAGAACAGGAACAAGCAGGTCAGGCGACTGGAGCACAGAAGCTATAACCGGCAGTGAGGCTGCAGACCTCACTGCCTTAAATACTAGTGGCCACCAATCAGAGCCTAGCTCTGAATCACACACAGCCCCCTGCCTGCTTAATGTATCAGGCATTAATCAGCCCACAGGCTTGTTATATCAAGCCACAGGTAGTTTTAACTTCTGCGCATGCGCGCCCGGCTTCCTCCGTTGCCGGGACGCAGTGCAGGGCACAAAGCTTCCGACCGTTGCCTTGGCAACGGTCGGCCAGGATCCGGAAGTGACGCCCCGGTCGTCAAGGTGACGGCCGGGACGCCAGAGGGGGCCAGAAGCGAGCCACAGCGGCTGTGAGTACCGCCGCGGCTCGTGACAGTACCCCCCCCCTTGAGGTGGGGTTAAGGAACCCTGACACCCAGGTTTCCTTGGAAATTTCCTGAAGAACTCCTTCAGTTGTTTGGGAGCATGGAGTTGTCTCCGCGGAACCCAAGACCGCTCTTCTAACCCGCGGTTCCTCCACTGCACCAGGAGGTGCACCTGCCCTTGCACTTTTTTAGAATCAAGGATTCTTTGAACCACGAACCTTTGTGGCCCGCTGGAACCTCTCCCAGACACACTAGAAGACTGGGCTTGACCAGGATATAGTACCGGCTTCAACAGCGAACAATGAAACGTGTTGGGGATCCTCAATGAGCCCGGAATTTTTAACCTAAATGCGACGGGATTCACGTGCTTGACGATGGAAAACGGCCCGATGAACTTAGGACCCAACTTCTTGCAAGGCTGTTTGAGCCTGATATTTTTTGCAGACAGCCACACTTTCTGGCCAACCTTAAGGGAGCAGGTGGTACGGTGTCGGTCCGATTTTTTTTTTGCAACAAGTGAGGCTTGTCTCAATGATGAGTGTGCTTTCCTCCAGATAACTCTCTGAGATCCCTGGCAGTGGAGCGGATCTCCTGGATACCAACGGACTGAAGTGAATACAAGGAGTTAGATCTGGAGTGAAAACCGTAATTGCAAAAAAACTGAGAGATTTTGGTAGATGAGTGACAGGAGTTGTTACAGGCAAATTCCGCCCAGGGCAACAAGGAGGACCAGTTGTCATGGGATTCTCATGTGTAGCATCGTTAAAACTTCTCCAAAGACTGATTAACCCTTTCAGTTTGCCCATTTGACTGAGGGTGGTATGCGGAGGACAAACTGACCTTGATTCCAAGGAGGGTACAGAAGGATTTCCAGAACTGCGCTATGAACTGAGAACCCCGATCGGAGACGATGTCAGTAGGGAGTCCATGGAGACGGAAAACGTGCTAAATGAACAAGACGGGCAAATATCGAACAGTAGGAAGCTTGGTTAATGGAATGAAATGCGACATTTTGCTGAACCGGTCTACCACGACCCAAATAGTATTATGTCCTGCAGAGGGTGGCAGATCAACTATAAAGTCCATGGGCAAATGTGTCCAAGGTTTTGCAGGAGCGGCCAAAGGAACTAACTGACCTACCGGACGAGTCCTGGGAACTTTGTTCCTGGCACAAACTTCACAAGACAGGACGTGACTCTTGATGTCAGCAGACAAAGACGGCCACCATACAGTACGGGAAAGGATTTCCAATGTTTTGAAGACTCCAGGATGTCCAGCAGACTGACTATTGTGTGCTTCAGTAAGGACTGCTTTTCTTAGATGAACTGGGAAAAACAAGCATCCTACTGGAGTATTATCAGGAGCCAACTTCTGGAACCTTTGTAAGGTACAGCTCAAGTCTTGAGTTAACCCGGCATGGGTCATAGACACAGGAACAATAGGCTCTGGACTAGTAACCGGGGCATGGTGTGCCAGGAAACTTCTGGACAGGGCGTCTGCCCGAACATTTTTAGAACCTGGACGATAGGTGATTATAAAGTTAAAACGGGTGAAGAACAGTGACCAACGAGCCTGTCGAGGGTTCAGTCGTTTGGCCGACTGTATATACTGTAGATTTTTATGATCCGTTATAACGGAGACCTGATGTGCAGCGCCTTCCAACCAATGTCGCCATTCCTCAAAGGACCATATAATTGCTAACAGTTCTCGATTTCCAACATCATAGTTGGTTTCCGCCGAAGAGAACTGACGGGAAAAATAGGCACATGGATGTAGGCGGTGAGTATGGGGATCTTTTTGTGACAAGATGGCCCCGGAACCGACGTCAGAGGCATCAACTTCAAGAATAAATGGTACCTTAGGATCCGGGTGTCTAAGGACCTGAGCAGACACGAAGGCTTTCTTCAGGGTTTCAAATGCCATTATTGTTTGTGGAGACGAATTAACTGGATCGCTTCCCTTGCGGGTCAAGGTAACGATAGGGGCCACAATATCAGCAAAGCCGCCAATAAATCTCCTGTAATAATTGGCAAATCCCAGGAATCTCTGAACCGCCTTGAGGTTAATCGGTTGTACCCAGTCCAGGATTGCTTGGACCTTGGTTAGGTCCATGGAGAAACCTTCTGAGGAGATTATATAAACTAGGAAGGATACCTTCTGGACCTTGAACTCGCATTTCTCGAGTTTAGCGTAGAGATGGTGTTCTCACAATTTCTGTAGGACTTGTCTGACGTGACCCTGATGTACTGACAATGATTCAGAATATATGAGGATGTCGTCCAAGTAGACAACAACGAAGTGTCCCAGAAACTCATGTACACCTCATTATTCAAATCCTGGAATACTGCAGGGGCATTACTATGGCCAAATGGCATGACCAGATATTCGTAGTGGCCCGAGAGCATGTTGAATGCCGTCTTCCACTCATCACCAGCTCTAATACGTATGAGGTTATAGGCACCACGAAGATCGATTTTTGTGAAGATAGTTGCCCCTCTTAATTGGTCAAAAAGTACGGATATGAGAGGAAGGGGATAGGTATTTTTAACCGTAATAAGATTCAGCCCTCGGTAATCGATACAGGGTCTGAGTCCCCTGTCCTTCTTGGATACAAAGAAGCACCCTGCTCCTACTGGGGACTTGAATGGCCTGATGAAGCCTTTCTCCAAGTTTTCGTCAATATATTCTTGCATGGATTGGGTCTCTGGACCGGAGAGAGAGTACAAGCGTCCCTTGGGTAATTTTGAACCCGGAATGAGCTCAATGGCACAGTCGAAATCCCAGTGCGGTGGTAGAGTGTCAGCAGCCTTTTTGGAGAAAACATCCCAGAAGTCATGATAGTGTGAAGGAAGCTGCTCCGGAATAGGCTGAATTACACGCAGAGGTAGTGTCAAGCAAGACTGAGTGCAATAAGAGCTCCACTGGACAATCTCTCCTTTTACTCAATCTATGACAGGGTTATGGCTGGATAGCCAAGGGTAGCTCAGAATCAAAGGAACTGACGGGCATTCGATAAGGCGGAAGACTATGGATTCCGAGTGGAGAGCTCCAATGTTCAATTGTAATAGCGGGGTCTCCCAGGTAATTTTACTGCCTGGCAATGGAGTGCCATCTAAGCCACATACCGTGATGGCAGATTTGAGTTTAATTCCAGCAGAGCGGGCAAACTCGAAGTCCATGAAGTTGCCTGCAGCTCTACTGTCAATAAAGGCCGACAGGTCCACAGAACGAGCACTGAACGTGAGCTGTGCAGGGATCAATACAGCATTTTTCGGGGAGACAATCTGCAGACCTAGGTGAACTTTCCCCTCGTTCCCTAAGCATGCTCTTTTCCCGGCTTATTCGGGCAGGAACGGGAGAAGTGGCCTTTTGTGCTGCAATAGAGACATAAGCCCTGTGATCGTCTCGTCTCTTTCCTCAGGGGAGAGGCGATACGCTCCTAATTGCATGGGTTCCTCACCATCCGTGGAAACAGGAATGAAGGCGGATGGAGGTGAAGATGCCTCCTTTTTCGGTTTTCCGCTCTTTAAATCTCCTGTCGATTTTAATGGAGAGGTGCATCAGATCCTCCAGAGAGGTAGGAGATGGGTATTGCACCAGAGAGTCTTTAATCTGTTCCGACAGGCCGAGACGGAACTGGCTACGTAAGGCGGGGTCATTCCATCCACTACGGATGACCATCTACGGAATTCAGCGCAATATTCCTCTGCCGACCGCCAGCCTTGTTTCAAGGCCCGTAGATGAGCTTCTGCAGAGGCCATTTGATCCGGGTCATCAGTAGACCCAATGCCTCAAAGAAAGCATCTACGGACTGCATGGCAGGACTGGTCTGTGGAAAAGAAAAAGCCCAGGACTGGGGGTCACCTTGTAGGAGGGAAATGATAATCCCGACTCTTTGTTGCTCTGATCCAGAGGAGCGGGGTCTTAACCGGAAATAGAGCTTGCAACTCTCCCTGAAATTCCGGAACAGGGATCTATTTCCAGAGAACCGATCCGGTAAATTCACCTTAGGTTCACAGGTGGAACTCGGAGTGGGTTGTGAAGTTTTTGCGGCTTCCTCTTGAACGGACAACCGCTCAGCCAATCCCTGGATCATCTGGTACAAGGACTCAACATGGCCTGCTAAGGCTTGTGCCGGAGACGGTGTGGATCTGCTTTCATCCATCGCAACCTCGTCTCAGTGTGTGGCCCGGTTATAATGTTAGGAACCCCTCCAGCCGGCACAACACAACCCGGAATCTACTCTGCCAGTCAGGTGTTCACTGGAGCCCCTGATGGTTGGGACAGACTGGGCTGCAGACTGACAGAGGGTCGTGAAGTGTGTACCGGCTGGGGAGAACCCAGGCAAGCGGAGTGAGGTCCACGCAGAGGTCAAGGGCCGGCAGCAGACAACAGTATCAGTAAACAAGCTGGGGTCAGGGGTCACAGGTGGATAGCACAAACGGTAAACAGGCCAGAGATCAGGGTCACAGGATACACAAGCTAAGTCCAATTCAAAGCCATGGGTCATACACGGGAAGTCAATAGCGGTCTCAGAAGACTAGAACAGGAACAAGCAGGTCAGCAGACTGAAGCACAGAAGCTATAACCGGCAGTGAGGCTGCAGACCTCACTGCCTTAAATACTAGTGGCCACCAATCAGAGCCTAGCTCTGAATCACACACAGCCCCCTGCCTGATTAATGTATCAGGCATTAATCAGCCCACAGGCTTGTTAAATCAAGCCACAGGTAGTTTTAACTTCTGCGCATGCGTGCCCGGCTTCCTCCGCTGCCGAAGTGACGCCCCGGTGGTCAAGGTGACGGCCGGGACGCCAGAGGGGGCCAGAAGCGAGCCGCGGCGGCTGTGAGTACCGCCGCGGCTCGTGACAGTTTGCAGGTATTACTGTTGAGATGGCAATTGTGCTTTGGAGGGCCTGTCAGATGCTTCACATTTGTTGAACATATCTAATTTCTAGGATTTGACGAGTCCATCCTATTCCTTACAAGTTTGGTCATGCAACTTTAATCTTAGAATAACAAATAAATGCAACACTTTATTCCCCCAATTTGCCGACATTCAAGCAAAATTTGGTCTGCCTATACAGAAGTTTTATTAATACTTACAAGTTCGCAACCTTCACTCTATCATCAAATCTTGCCTTATTTGTCGCACACTCACTACCATCAAGACATTGTGTCTGCGCCGTGCATCAACATCAGGTCTCATCGCCATTATCTATTCCCAAACTGACCTCCCCTTCTGTTCCTCCTCATGACTCTTACGAGGGAGTATGGGAGCGGGACTTGGGCTACCCACTTGACGACAAATGGTTGGAAATATTGGACAATGACGCCTCTAGTTCAATTTGTGTTCGAATAAAAGAAAACGTTTATAAACTTCTCTATCGATGGTATTACGTCCCTACACGCCTCCATAAGATATAGGTAAACCTAAACATACCAGTTACTTTAGGTATACAATAAAGGTAAGTCATCTACTTGGTTTAATCTCTTTACAGACAGTCACTATATATTCCATGTGTAAACGCTCTCTTGTTCAGTAGTTCTCTAAAAATGGGCCCTGACACAGTAATAGTTGGGACTTAATGACCATTTTAAGTATCCTCCCTTTTTTAACACAAAGTCACTGGAATTTGTCCATTTTAAAGACATCACTAAGGTGTTTAAAGAAGACAAATCCCATTGGATCTGTTTTTTGAATTTAACTGCATCACCATAAGGTCTGCTTAGGGACACACATGCTTAAGGACACACACACTTAAATTGCTCTTTTGCCTTACCTCTTCAGCAAGTGCCCAGTTAAAAGATTTGTCTTGTTCAAGTGGTGACCATATCTTGATATTATAGTCTATTCCAGATGATGCTAAAACTTAATACAAATTAATATACAATCAATTTTTGCATCAGTTTAATTTAAAACATAACATAAAAAGTCAAACATGATGATAATAATAGTAATAATAATAATAATAATAATAATAATAATAGCAAAACTATGAACTGCTTGGTCATTTACCTAATAACAAGCATATTGACTGAAGTTTAATTTGTCCTATAATTATTGCAAATATGCTGGTACGATGAAGAATGTAAAAAGATAATTTAAGCATCAAAGTATTTTGTAATGTTAACACTAATTTTACTGCTATTATTTTATTATTAATGATAACAATCTAGTTCCTAAGTGTCATGAATTGACTTTGCAATCAGATCAGCTCTACATAACAAATTGGGTATGCTGTATTTGAAACTGTATGGAAGTTGTAACACACTGGCTATTATGTCAGTAGTACTATATAGTGGTATTATTATGTCATTATAAATAGCACTGTATGCATGTTTTACTCTGTGTGCTAATAAGCAGCTCATGTTAATGGCATAATTATTATTTATAGCAGATATGTTCAGCTTGTGTTTTCCTTGTTCATGAATGGTAACCTGTATAAATTAATATTTTATTTTATATATAGAAATTAAAATATAGATATTACTATTTTAGTATAATACCATACAAATGGTATACAATGTATTACATTTCACAAGTAATATGATATTTGTATTAATTGAATTAAAATATGAATTAACTATCAATTCAAATAAGAATGAAAAGCTGTTTTTGTGAAATAGAAATAATACAACTGTAACACCATATAATGATACTACTTTTTTGTTACAGACATGGTTTATAATGCCATTAATTGACTGTGAGAATCAGACTAGATCTATATATGAGATTGGGTATTTAAAGTTGCCATTTTATTGAATATACTTCGGTGGTGTAGTGGTTAGCACTTCTGCCTCACAGCACTAGGGTCATGAGTTCAATTCCTGACCATGGCCTTATATGTGTGGAGTTTGTATGCTCTCCCTGTGTTTGTGTGGGTTTCCTCCAGGTGCTCCGGTTTCCTCCCACACTCCAAAAATATACTAGTAGGTTAATTGGCTGCTATAAAAAACTGACCCTAGTCTCTCTCTCTCTGTCTGTGTGTGTATGTTAGGGAATTTAGACTGTAAGCGCCAATGGGGCAGGGACTGATGTGAATGAGTTCTCTGTACAGCGCTGCGGAATCAGTGGTGCTATATAAATAAATGGTGATGATGATGATGACTATTATACCATCATCACCATTTATTTATATAGCTTACAATCTGAATTCCCTAATATGCACACACAAATTTATATGTTGATATTTCACTATAAATAGTACTCATTAGTATGACAAAAAATTATGTTTTACACAAATGTACACTAATGAGAAGCTTATGATAACAGGGCTAGCATTATGAAAAGCACTAATGTTCAATTTGCATTTTCCTTAAAGGACCATCTGTTCATTTTATTTTAAACATTGAAATATATAATATCATTTAATATTAACTCTTTATAAATGGTATATAAAGTACATATGAATTAAAGCATTTATGTTTTAGATTTATGTACTACCAATTAACATCTTATAATAATATCTGATTTACACCTCTGATTTGCTAATGTGAATTTTCACTATATGCTGCAATTAAAACAAAATTAGTTCTGTATAAAATGTAAAAATATTTTATATTTATATATTATGCATTTTGTGATAAATCTTTTAATTACTATAAATAAGGGGCTTTAACGCTGATGCGGTACTCCATGATAAAGCAGCTCCAGAGAAACTGTTGGGAGCGCACTTTGGTTGGTTTCCTGTGCAGTTACTGTGTGGAATTTTAACTTTGGCAGAACAAGATTTCTTCAGCATTTTCAAACATATGTCACTATGAAGCATCAAATATGTGAGCATTTGATCATTATTTGAACACAAAAATTGTAAAATAATGCAGGTGGAAGATTACATAATAACAGCAAAAATAGAGGAAAGGGCTCTTGGAGTTTAGCTTCAGATGACACAAAGGTAATCAAGCTATGAAGTCATAGAGTGGGGACAGGCAACAGAACACTTTGTTGCATAATAAGAGGAAAAGGGAAGATATTGCCACTTTATAGGTCACAGGTAAGACCTAACAGTACTATGAATAGTTCTTTGAGGTCCTGTCTTTAAAAAAACAATCATAAAATAATAAAAAAAAAAGAGAAGGCACACCAAAGTAGTGCATGACTTGTACAATATAACTTATCAGGATAGGCTTCAAGAGCTGAATATTTAAAGTTTAGAGGATATAACGGAAATAGGTGATATGATATAAACATTTAAATATATAGTAGAGCACAGGAAGGCAGTATTTTAAACAGCAGGATTTCAAAAGAGAAACACTTTCAAACTGGAGTACAGATGAAAGGGAACATTAGGAAGATCTTTTCTTTTTTACAGAAAGGGTGATAAATCAACTGGATAGTTCCCAGTAGTGGTGGGGAGTCGCAAAGGACAAATATATTGCTATGTGGGAACACTTAGACATACAAATAAACTATCTCTACGCTTCCCTAAAAAAAAAAGTCCCAAAAACAAATGCATGCAAAAAAGGGATAGACTTGTTTTAAAAAAACAAACATATAGGGGCGTATTCTATTGTTCCGAGATCCCGCCGCGTAAAAACTACTACCGTTATTACGGTAGTAGTTAGCTGGATTTCAGCTCGCGGCTCAGGGAGCTGCGAGCTGAAATACAGCGAGAAAATTACCGTAGTAACGGTTTTTCCCGCACACTATTACCGTAATAGTGTGTGGACCGCGGGATTTTCGGCGTTTCCACCGACAATCGAATACGCCCAATAGTAGCTAATAGAAGGTGATAGCATTAACTAGGAAATTTATTAGAGGAGATTAAAAGAAAGCTTCCTTATTAATCATCTTTCCATCTGTTTTTACAAAGGAGGAAACAATACTTGAGCATATGCTGAATAACCCAAGACAAATCAGCCTTCCATCATGGTTGGGTAAAATATCTACAGGAATTGTAAAATATAACATTCATATATTACTTCAAATAAACTAATAACACAAGAGTCAACATGTTTTTTTTGTTTTTTTTTAAAGGCACTGGTCATGCCAAACAAATCTGTTCACTTTTTATGAGGAAGTAAATTGTAATCTGAATCTAGGGCAAGGCACTTGCCACATAACAGATTGGTACACAAGATAAAAGCACAGGGACTAGCAGAAAAATATGGGTAGATAACTGGTTGACAGATAGGAAGCAGGGAAAAATGCAGGATATGTAGAAGTAGGTTTCCAAATGCATGCTTTCGGACTAAAGCAATTTTTTTTTGTCGAAGGTTTTGTCCTGCATGAAGTAGTCATCGGAGCCCTGGCTAGGGCAGGGATGAAGTTAGTAAAATTTACCTAATGGTGCACTCAACACTCAAATAATGGAGTTTTGTGTGAGAGCGCGCTTAACATAGAAGATCTGGTGCTCACGTGCTTTGTGTAAAATTTGGAAATGAAGAGCTATTTTACAATTCAACTATGCATTCGACCTGGAAATCTAAGAGGAAAAGGAGGAATGGGTTTATATCCTCATCATCTATTTATTTATATAGCGCCACTAATTCCGCAGAGCTGTACAGAGAACTCATTCACATCAGTCCCTGTCCCATTGGAGCTTACAATATAAATCCCTTAACATACACAGATCTAGAGAGACTAAGCTCAATTTAATAGCAGCCAATTAACCTACCAGTATGTTCTTGGAGTGTGGGAGAAAACCATAGCACCTGGAGGAAACCCACGCAAACACGGGGAGAACATACAAACTCCACACAGATAAGGCCATGGTCGGGAATCGAACGAATGACCCCAGTGCTGTGAAGCAGAAGTGTTAACCACTAAGTCACCGTGCTGCCCACAACAATGTAACTTATGGCCAATTACTACTGCTCTAATCAAGATACTTTCTTAGGTCAGTGACAGATTCATTCAGACAAAAACGATGCTGAATCTATTAAACAAAAAGCAGAAACAAGTGAAGAGAATGAACGGAATAAAATAAACTTTTACATAATTAGGGCAGATATTAAGCTCAAACAGAACTCTGACAATAGTCGAGCAGTGCCCAAATGTATAACTAACTACAATGTAAAATATAAATCTAATAAAATATAAAAGCACAGAGCAACTTTTCGTTAATTCTGACAGAACCGTAATGTGTATGCCCCTCTTAACAAGCAATTTCAAGATGGATCTGTGAAGTAATTGCACAGGCATACAAGAGGAATGGGCATAATGTGCCAAAGATCCTGAGGGCCGACTCAACATGAGCAGCAGCAAGAAAGGTTCAAGCTTCAGTGACAGAGATTTGCAAAGCAGTTGGATGCATGTTTATCCACACGTTCGTTAGTCATTATCACCTGGAGCTCTTATCCTCCATTGACTCTGTTTGGGAGACCTGTTCTCTGAACAGCCACTAAATAAATTCACGATTTTGAAGCATGTGACTAGCTTGGTTTTTTGTGGTTCATCCTACTATATTGCTTTGGTACATCCCATCGCAATGGCTGTCATTGAGGAGTGAAGAGGCAAATTATGGTTACTCTATGGCAGCACAATTTCCTACTCTGATGATACCAGGATGTTAGGGTAGGAACCCAGAGGACAGTCCTGGTATCTAGGGGTTCAGGATCACACAGGCAAAGAAAAGGTGTGGATACAATGGTATCTTTATTACAGCTAATTGCAAACAAAAGCTTATATATATCAAACAATAATTTAAACAACACCCAGTGTTCACCAAACTTCAACTATCACCCAGTAACACCCCAGTGTTCAATAACCCCAAATTGTTTATAACGAAAATAGGTTTTCTTTACCAGTCCAAGTTATAGGGGAATGATGATGTCCGTGATTAATAAAATAAGCCAGGCAGAGCAAACAAGTCTGCAAGTCCAGGAAAAGATTGTAATCCAATAGCCACAATACTCCCAGGCAAAATCCTCAGCACACGGGCTTTCATTCTAAGTGTTTAAAATGACAGATGGGGAAAATGATGGCTGTCAGACCTCTCGTGTCACACCTACCCATGCTTTTTGTGCTTATATTGTTCAGATAAATCTTAGAAAGTCACTCAAAAGACATGATGACAGAGGAGCAGCTACCTTATATACCACCGATACCTAAACTAGAAAGGGATTCTACCCATTGTAGTGGCAGCAATGGAGTATTTGAAGGAAAATAAATTAAAAATAAGCATAATTCACATTTATATGTGTATCAATTATTATAAGCTTCACACTTTATTGCGAGTCTGCACCTTAATACATAGTGGATTCTTCAATATTTCTGTCACGGTCTGCCTCCGTCTGCTTTGCAACATCTCCCTTTTGAATGCTGTTTGCATCCCGCAGCCCCTGTTTATTTTGAACTGTGCAGTATGTGTTCATTTTATATGTTGCAGCAGTACCTCTGATCACCAGAGGTGCTGCTATTGTGCCTTACTTGGTTGTATCAGGGGTTAACCTGCCCTGTAATTATCTCATGCACCTGGGTGTGTTCCATATATACCTGTCTCTCCCAGCATTCAGGGCTGGTTATTGTTGTCCCATCCTGTAGTCACATCCTGAGCTTATTCTCTGTGGTCTCTTCCTCCTGTTTGTGCTCCTGGATTTATGCTGCTGGAGATCTATTTCAACATACAATCTGCTGACCTGTTCCTTATGTGTACCTGGGACTTATCTGTGCATTTCCCTGTGCATGCTGCCTGGAATATTTCCTCACCTCCCATTTACCTGCAACTGCTGTATATCTGGTAAATTCTGCAAGCTATTATGTCATCAACTGTTCATACTCTCCAGCAATAAACATTGTTTGTTTTTTCACCCATCCATGGCTCCTTAGCTGTATTTCTACATTGATCCGTGACAATTTCTATTCCTAAATGTTTCTAATTCCCCAAGAAAATAATGCTAGCTTGTAATGATTAAATGAGCACACTCCTGATTAGAGTATTTCCCAGTCATAATATATGTTGAATTTATTAAAATACACTACTCAAAAAATATTCTTTGCATCTGGCATGTCAATATGTGTTTTCGCCTAATTTAGGGATGCTGTATTCAGTGGAAATATCGGATTCTCTCTATAACGTCACATTTATTAGATACACACAAATAACAAAAGAGGAAATTGTTACATCTGAAAAAAGTAAGTGATAATTTCAATTAATCGCTATAGAATTGAAATATTCTCATCATTCTCATTTATAACATACTAATAAAACTACAGAAACACTTAAAAACTGCATAAACAAAACTTCAGAAACTTATAACAATCCAAATTAGCCGTAATGTAATTATTAATAAAAGATAAAATGTAAAGACACTTTGCTTTAGGAAAATAGGATGCTGATGCTTTGCATTTGTACAGTGTCTCATTGGTCTCTTTAAAAAAGAACCAGCAGAAGTCCCCCATCATTTCAGGGTCCCAACGTCATTGGTAGCAATGCTCCATTGTCAATATTTTCTTGGTGAAAACGTTCCCCGTGTTCATCACTTACAGTGCCCATGATGTCAGGGAAAAAGTCTAGATTGGAATGTAAAAAGTGAATTTCAAGTGGCATTCTACAACCATTATTCTTGCAGTTGTTCAATAGTTCATTCACGATGGACACGTAGTTGGCCACTTTTCTGTTTCCTAAGAATCCCACACAGCAGCCTTAAAGGAGGACCAAGCAACAGACTAATTTTCTGTCAACTTAGAATTAAATATTTAATCTGTAAGCAGTTTCCTTATTTGGGGGCCTACAAATATGCCTTCTTTTAGCTTTGCTTAACTGCAGTAACTGTTTCTTCAGATAAAGTCTGGCCTTCTTTATCCAGAGCTTTCACGAAATTCTTTATTAGGCCCAATGTGAAGCAGAGGTAAAATAATTTTTTGCAGCTCAACGAATGGAGTGTACTTGACGTTTTTCTGTCCAGCAACATAGGTTTCTCTGCCCACTTCTTTGTGATATAGTGATTTTTAGTGTCACTGCTGTCCCATAAACACAAACAGCAGTACTTTGTGAATCCACCATGCAAACCTACCAGTAGTGCAAGTACCTATCACAAGATAGATTCCCATCCATAATCCTCAAACGTGATTACTTTCAACAATACAGTCATACTTTCATGAGTTTCTTTCATATCTACTGCATAGGCCAGAGGCACTGAAGGGAGTTTGTTCCCATTATGGAGTAACACTGCTTTCACACTACTCTTCAAGGATTCAATAAACAGTTGTCACTCATTAGTATTGTGCTGAACACCATGCTCAATTATTAAACCGTTAACATCCGTACACACACATTGACGAACAAAGTTTTGCCAAGCACTTAAATTCGAAAAGTATTTAGACACTGTAATTTTTTCAAAATATCTAAAAAAAACCTTATATGATATAAAATTTCTGAAGGTGTATTTGGATTCTACACACAAAATTACATGGAAATTAATATATACCATGTCAGATGCAAAATGGCTGTTGAGTAGTGATATTTGTGTTGTATCATAAATGGTCAGTCATTAAAATAAGCATACAATTCCCACTTTGAGTTTTTTTTATATCAGACAAATAAGTCAGGGTTAGTATATATACATAAATATTTTTTTTATTTTTTGTTGCACTATGCAATAATATTTTTGCCTATTATTATGCTATGTTTTGTCAGAGGTGTGCCACAATTCATAGATAGAGGTATATTTACTTAACTGCAGGTTTAAAAAAGTGGAGATGTTGACTATAGCAACCAGATTCTAACTGTCATCTGTATCTTATTTTTCTCCAAAAATTAAAAACTCCTTCCAATGGAAGATTAGCCAGATTGTTCTTTGAACGGGTTTTTACTGCTCAAAGACATAACCATAGTGCCATTTTGCTACTGCTGCCATAACTATTGCACAAAAAACAAAGATAATTCACAGGGGAACTGTATACAATTTTTCCTTAATTTCAACAATTTTTACAAAATAAGACTACAGCGGCCATAGGCACTCATGAGTTTATTGTGGTTCCAAAAAAAATAAAAAAAAACATTCTGCTTTCCTGCCCATAGGATCCCTTAAAGAACCCCTACGTTCCAATGGCTGTCTAGTAGACATACCAGATATTGCTGCATCTACTCTAAGACTTAAGCTCCACCTCAGAGCTTCGTCATCCCAAATGCATAAATCTACTTTTTCTAAAGTAGACTGACATTTCCCCACCATTGAGAATCTTTGAGAACCCTGAGCTGTAGTAGAAATTGTAGTTTCACTTGTTTTCATAGACATATACGTATATATTGTTAGGAACCCCTCCAGCCGGCACAACACAACCCGGATTCTACTCTGCCAGTCAGGTGTTCACTGGAGCCCCTGATGGTGGGGACAGGCTGGGCTGCAGTCTGACAAAGGGTCGTGAAGTGTGTACCGGCTGGGGAGAACCCAGGCAAGCGGAGTGAGGTCCAAGCAGAGGTCAAGGGCCGGCAGCAGGTAGCAATTTCAATTAACAAGCCGAGGTCAAGGGTCACAAGCAGACAGGAAGATTGGTAAACGGGCCAGAGGTCACCGTCACGAGATACACAAGCAAAGTCCAAATCCAGGCAAAGGGTAATACACGGGTAATCAGCAGAAAGTCCAACAGGCAGGAACAAAGCACAGAGCAGGTCAGCAGACTGGCAACAGAAGCTATAACCGGCAATGAGGCAGCAGACCTCATTGCCTTAAATATACAGTGTGACCAATCAGAGCCTGACTCTGAAACTGCCCCCAGACTGTGCCTACTACATTAATTAGTAAGATTAATTAGCCCACAGGCTATTCGCAGAATATCGCACGCGCCCGGCTGCCCACGCTGAACTATTCAGCGCCCGGCCGTTGCTACGGCAACGGTCGGCCTGGCCCCGGAATTGACGTCCCGGCCGTTGCTATGGCGGGACGGAGGTAGGAGAGTCACGGCGGGTAGGCACAGCCGCAGCTCGTAACATATATGAGCAAATTTTCTACATTATCCAGATTAAACAACCTAGGTGCTCTTCCTTCTCATGATTCATCACTAGAATATTGTTCCAGTATCCCTGGATAATCCCACTAGAGTATCTATTTTCCATATCTATGCTTGTTAGAGATCTGATTCTTCTAATTCCTTACAATGTACAGAAAACGATTCTTTCAACCATGCAATAAGCTCCATAAATCGTTCCTGAGGCTGAACTTTACCTTTGTTTTGACAATTGCACATAGCACAAAATACTCTTTCAGACTCTGCCATACATGTTTTATCACAAGCTGCACAAACTATTTGTGGAGCTTGTGAAAAGAAGAAAGTTTTGGCTCAACTGATAAAATGTGGAAGTATTAACTCTTTTAGCTATCAGAACGGAGAGTGTGCACAATTGATCAATTAAGTTACAGGATTCTATTGGCTGTAAAACAGTAGATGATGGCAGCTGTAGGTGTGTATATAAGTGAGTGTCTGTGTTGGGGAGGTATAAAGTTAGATCTGGAGCCTTTGAAATAGGTGAGTGAAAGATCGAGTGCTGTGTGTGACCCCCTTTCAGTAGCTTACAAATCATAGGTGTGCTGAGTAGTTCTTTGATAAATTAGAGTTGTTAATTTAAGAGATCAGGACGCAAGAAAAGCTGTGTCCCGGACAACTAGTAACAAAAAAAAATAAAAGGCAGTCCTCTCGAACTGTTGCTTAATGTAAGCCATAAATGACACTAAATCTAACTGTATTTGAGGTGAAAAATGGGAAACTTTATGTTGCTGTGTATTGTACTGCAAATTTCATGTACTGAGCTGCGGACCATTTGTGGTGCCTTATAAGATGATAAAATTATTAAAAGGCGTGATACTAAAGTGGGCCTTTGATGTGAGGTTTACACTTTGAAGTATGGATAATTGCTCTCAACTTTACAGTGTGCATGGTCTGTACTTGACAAATGACTACAGTGTTCATATGATTTCATGAAGAACCAGACATATAAGCCATAATTATGATGAGTTTTATATGAGGAGGTAATCATGCTAGTCTGTATCCATATAGGAGTAAAAATACCAATAAATAGGTTGCGTACCATTAACCTTTGTTACTTGTCGAACACAGTTACTCCTAAACAAGATACCACCTGTCCCACATAAAATCCATCTATTTGTGCAAGGCGATAGAGTTCAATTAATAGACCACTATTAACTTTTTGGTTTCAGGAAGGACTGGTCATAACTAACAAATATGATTAGATATTAAGAGAAAGTCAGTTTCAACCTGGATCATAGTGGTGCAAATTATGTGATATATTTGAATACTGTGAAAGGGTTCCACATGCATTAACAGACTGATACATAACATTAAAGTACTAGATCTAGGGGAAAAAGTAAATAGATGGATTGAGTACTGGTCGAATGATAAAAAATAAATGGTAGTTAAAAATCGAACATATTCACACTGGGCTGCAGTTTTTAGTGTTGTACCACAAAGTTCAGCATAGGACCCTGTATTTTACAATATTTTTTATTAATGATATTGTTGATAGGTTAGAAAGGAATGTGTCCATATTGTCTGGTGACACTAAGCTATTTAAGGTTATAGACACAGAGCAGGATAGTAACTTGCTACTGAAAGATTTCAATAAAATGGCAAACTAAGTTGTGAAATGGCTGATTAACTTTTATTTGGATAAATGTAGGGATATGCACCTCGACCATGTAAATAACGTTGCTACATACACATGAAACATGATACATCTGGTTAAAACAGAGATAGATAAAAGGAATACTAGTGACAGAAATGATAGTCACAACACACAGTGGCTGCAAAGATAAGTACAATACTGGGAAGCACTAAAAAATGTGTTAAATGCACAGAATAAAAACAGTACCACTGTACAAGTTATTATCTATACCACATATTGATTATGGGGCTCAGTTTTGTCACTGTAATGTGTATGCTGTTGAAATCCTTACCATGTGAACTGATGATGGCAAATTCACAAATAATGTAAAAATGCATAGGTGCTCTTCCTACAAGAAATATTATACCTAATTGAAATTAGTAGAGGGCAGTAGGGGGATGACTGAACCTGGGAATTTATCAGATTGTCTTTATTGGGGTCAAGAGGGAACCTCCACCACCAACATATGAGGCCAAATTGGCCACTGTCGTGCTGATATTTTGCTTTACCTTCATCTAACGCAACACAATTAGTTTATGAAAGATTGAACAGATTTATTTTCTTAACATGTGGAGGGTCACTAACATTGAATTATTACCACAGGTTAGGGCACCAGACATTTACTTTTATTTTAAAAAACAAATCTTACTTGGGTCATATGGATGTGGTTGAAGACAGTTTACAACATGATTGTCTGCTTCTAAGAGCATTAGATGCTCTGTTGTGTATCGATCCCAGATGAAGATGTGACCACAATCCGAACCGCTCATGACAAAGTTCTTACCCCAAAAGCAAGCCTCTTTGATCTGTAATTAAAAAATAAAAAACATCTATGACATGTTCCGTTACGGTTCAGATTTAAAAGTAATTAAAAGTTTCCTAGGCTGACAATTTAATTTATAATGAGAAACATAGTACAGAATATAATACATAAAAACAATAAGCATATTATTTCTATTTAAAAATTCCAAAACAGAAACGTAGAATGTCACCAACATAAAGGCATACGGACCAATGGGCCCATTTAATCTGATCTTTTTTTAAAAAAATGAATGCTTACTCTTTGAAATGCCTATGCCTGTCTTCTTGGGATCATCTCTATATTATCAAAATTCTTTTGAAGGTGTTGTCTCCAAAATAGAACAGAACAATTTAAATAGGGCCTAAATAATGCTATGTACACCTCATAACTCCTGTTTATGTAGCCAAATATCCAGGTAGTGTTACTATTTGCCTTGTCTACAAGATCACACTAGCTTTAAAACTGGCTAGACCTCTATGCCTTCCCCTGGTTAACAGAAACACATACCAGTCAATTAAAAGCACAGCCGTTAGTACACTTGCAGTCTTTTGCAAAGTATGCTTTTATGGGCCAATACAGTGGTGCTAGAAAATTCGAAAATATTCACAAACTTTCTGAATTGCTGCATTAATGTGACCTGAAATGTATTCAGATCTTCATCGAAGTCATAAAAATAGATGAAGAGAATGTAATATATCAAATAGCACAAAATTATTTATATATTATTCATTTATTGATCCTAATTACCAAACATTAAATTTTGATGTTTCTTATATGAACGTCTAGGATTATTAGTTCAGCTAAGAGGATAATTAGAGTCAGGAGTGTCAATGAAAGGGATTACAAGCAGGTGTAAGTTTGCCCTGTTTAAAAATATAAACCTGAGTCTTCACCACACAGGTATGTGAATGCATGGCATGCCTTGATAAAGGAGATTTCTGAGGTCCTCAAAAAAACAAAAAAAGTGATGGCAATGCTGATCGGGCTAGAAGAGGTTACAAAATGATTACTAAAGACTTTGGGCTTCACCAATCCACTGTCAGCCAGATAGTGTACAAATGAAAAAAATTCAACACCATTGTTACTGTCCCAGGAGTGGTCGTCTAGCTCAGTGGTCAGGGAACAGGGGTAAATTATCCCAAATGGGGTAAAAATGAAATTCCTGGGGGTAATGCTGCCGATTCACATGCTGCCAGTTGGATTGTAGACCCCTTTAAATGTGAAATTGCTGTTGTACCAGAAGAGCCTCAAGGGTTAGCAGAGGCACTTCTTGAGCTTCGATGCAACAATGAAGCACGTATTACATTTGAAAACAAAGCAGATCTGTCATATTTTTGGATGTCAACAGCTACAAAGGCATCAAAATTTGCACACGAGGAGGCAGCCAAAAAGTTGCTGCCTTTTGCAACAACCTACCTACCAAGGATTTTCCACTCGAACATAAGAACAAAGCAGAGAAATCTATTGGAAGCTGAAGACTGTATCCTAATTGCTCTGAAATCAAAATGCCCCAATATTGATGCTCTCGTATCAA
This sequence comes from Mixophyes fleayi, assembly GCF_038048845.1. Taxonomy (NCBI): domain Eukaryota; kingdom Metazoa; phylum Chordata; class Amphibia; order Anura; family Limnodynastidae; genus Mixophyes; species Mixophyes fleayi. The sequence continues at coordinate 231,168,231 of NC_134403.1, forward strand.
AAATGAAGCAACGTCATTTCTCCAAAACCTGAAGTTTTGAAGTTGAAGCTTTCAAAGAAATTTTGAATAGATTCAATAACATTTTGAATTCCAGTAATTAATAATATATGATTTCCTTCCTTTCAAATCAAGGGGGTAATGTCGGCGTATCTAAATATATTTGGGGGTAAAAGGTAAGAAAGTTCCCTGACCCCTGGTCTATCTAAAAACACTCCAAGAGCAAGACATATAATATTCTGAGAAACCACAAAGAACCCAATGGTAATGTCAAAGGATCTGCACATCTCTCTTACACTGTCTGTAATTTCAGTGTTCATGAAAGGAGAAAGTCACTACTCTCTAAGAACACAGCTGCTCATTTAAAGTTTGCGAAAGAACATGTGGATGAATCAGAAAACTAGTGTAAGAATGCTCTATGAACAGATGAGTATAAAATAGAACATTTTGGCTTGTATAAAAACTTTATGTTTGGAGAAAACCAAACAATGCATTCCAACATTAAGAACCTCATCCCAACCATGAAACACAGTGGTGGCCGTACCATGGTTTGGGGCTGTAGGGTTATGACAGGATCAGGTCAGCTTGCCAACATTGATGGAACTATGAGTTATGGATTGTGCCAGCTAATTCTACAGGAGAGTGTCAGGGTATCTGTCCATGAACTGAAGCAGAAGGTAAGAAGGCAAGACAATGGCACATAAATCAATCTACAAAAAGAATGTTTGAAGCAGAAGTATGCGTTTTGGAGTCAGAGCCCAGACGTTAGTTCAATCGAAATGTTGTGGCAGGACCTGAAGCAAGGTGTTCATACAAGAAAGCCGGCCATTATCCATGATTTGAAGCAATTTTGTAAGGAGGAATTGACCAAAATTCCTTCAAGTCGATGTGCGGGACTGACCAACAATTGCAGAAAAACGTTTGATTGAAGTCATTGCTGCGCAAGTGGGTCACAACACTTACTGAAAGCATAAATTCACATACTTTTTTCAACAAAGATTTACTGTTGGATTATTTTGATCAATAAGTTAATGAAAAAGTATATCTTTTTGTGTTTTTTTTTATTCATTGGGTTTTCTTTTTCTATTTTTATTACTTGGATGAAGGTCTGAACACACTGAAGGTCACATTTATGCAGAAAATAAAAAACTCTAAGATTCAAACATTTTCTAGCATCTCTGTATCATCTTACCTATCTTGGCTCTATCGGATCCACAGCAACCCTGACTTGTCAATATCCTACTCAGACACTGGGCGTTGCAAAGATTTCTAAAGACAATGAACCTGATTAATGAGGAAAGTTGGGCCACCCTAGATGAAGTTAAAGAAGACAACAATGACACATTGGATGAATGGAAATATAGACTAATCAGACACTTCCTAGGTGGGTTACAAAACATACACCTTATATTCCAGTAATCTAACCTGTTAGAACTTATATGTTTAATAAAGGGAACAGTTAGCCCAAATGCACTGTCATTTATAACATTATTTTGAATATAAACTCAACCATCATCATCTTATTTATAAGGTGCCACACACTCAACAAAATATAGATAGAAAAGATTGTAAGTGCGTGGACCATGGGGCCACCACTTTGATCCATAGTGGGAATTCAAGCTAAATGTCACAATCACAAACGAACGGGTGAAAGATTATACGTTTCACTAAAAATTGTCAATTTCCTGCAAAACATAGGAGACTGGGTATAAGATTATTGTACGACTGTGCTTCGTGCCAAATGTTGCCATCCATCCTTCCTACTTGCTGACTATGTAAAGAAGCTAAAGGCTCCACATTCAACATACACTGATGTTGCGGTAATGTGGTACCGAATTGGTGGGAATTGACTACTCTTGTTGTGTAAGTACTGGAGACCCAAGTCTCATTGGAACCAGCTTTTAAACTGCTACATTACAACACATACAAGTGAACGCTACATCACATATGCTGCTCTTTAAGTGTATTCACCTGAGCCACATAATAGGTAATTTCTGATTGGTTGCTAAGGTTCAGTAATTTTTTTTAATCTAAATGCACGATTAACAATTCAGCCCGAAAGTTATTTTTTACCCCAAAACATTCTTGTTTTCCTACCATAGTTCGTGAATTTCGATGCCCCTTGAAAATGACCTTTGGAGACGGTTGACTAACATTTTTCATTTCCAATTCTTCCAATTCCTTTTTTTCTTTCCTTCTTCTAAAGAGTTCTTGGATACGAGCTGCAGCAGATCTCCTAAAAATATATATATAAAAAGTATAATTTAAAATTGTAAAATTTTAAACATTTTTTAGAGTGTTGTTAGTTGGAAAATTATTTATTCCAAACTCCTAACACAATACAGGTAATTTTATGATGCACACCACAAATGCCCTGATTTTGTACCTATGCTCCTCTATGGTCCCGCCAATTTGCTTCCAGGTACATGCCTTATCTCCATTCTCTGCAAAGTAAAAGTGTACCTTAATTTGCAGAGAAGAGGAGCATTTGAAAACCTTTCTACCTCTTTATCTTATTTCACAGCACTGCGCCATTAAACAAGATGCACCCGGTGCACCTACTCTATTCTTTACCAAGAACAACTTCACTTAACTGTTCCCATCTCACTGTGAAAAGTGCATTTTTTTCCACTAATGAGAACATATGCTTTGGACCGCTGCAGGATTCTAAGCGTACATGCATAATTTAAGCTATACACTAGCTCCAAAAGGTGGCTATTATCATTGTATGTGTACCCACTTTAAGATTCTGTATTTCTTCCCAATCATTCATCTCTACCTTAATTCACCATGTCTGTATCCCTACGACTAGCATGGATAATAAAGGTTTAATTGTAATAGGGTTTCAAAATTAGATTTTCTAGAACAGTAATTTTGAGAATCTGTTAACTTTCACATTAATTTTGTGTGTTGACAAAATATTATCTACAAATATTTTAAAAGCAGGTTAATTAAATAATATTTTTTTTTGTTCCAACTTAAGTTTTCAAATATACAAAGACAGAACATCACAAACAACAGGCACATGAGTTTATGTAACATAATGCATGTTGAGAAGGTGCATACCAGAATGTAATGGCAAAGGGGAGGGTTTATAGGAGGTGGCGAGTTTCACCCCTCGGGGCCCGACAAATCCGATAGAAGACAAATGTCCTACAAAGAACCATCACTTGCAGATAACAACTGTAACTACCAGGTAAGGTCTGAGAGTCCGTTTGTGGAAGAATTTGCAATGAAACCAGGTGTTCTAATAGTATCAAAGATTCCATATTTGGATAAATGTATGAGTTTTATTATTCAGGTAAATGGATATCTTTTACAGCTTTGAGTAAAAAGATTGGCTCTGATCTACATGATGAATGGACAATCACTCAAGCCATTATCTTAAAAATCTACTTGCAAGAGAAAGCTTAAACTTGTTGAGATGAGTCTCTCTTATATTTGGTGATCTACGCAATTTCCATAATATATTGACTGTTCCCTTCTGTTAATGAGTGAGAGAAGGACATGCAACACATGTGTTCCATAGAAATAGTACCATATTTTGAAGAATACCTTTGTTTCTGAGCTGAGCAGCAAATTCCAGGAATGTAACTTATTGCACAGAATGATTCACAATTAATCTGGATTTGCTGGTGATTAAAGCGTGGGGAAGAGCTCCACAGCCCACATGTGGTGGACATGCACACTGAAATCCCCCCAAGATCACTGGCATGTTCTTGTTACATAGGTGAGCTTTCTTTTTCCCAAAATACAAATAAAATTAGTTCTACTTTTGTATGCTGCTAAGCAATGTTCCGTCTAAGCTGAGCAAACCAGAGAGCATACCAGACCAGTATAAGGCAAACTCCACCCTCAAGACCTGCATAGGAAATGTGCGGATAAGGCTCTTTCACAAGATATTAGAATGCTACAGCAGTGACCATGCTGAAGGAAAGGATCCTACCTCATGGGGTAGCAAGCAGAGGGGAAACTCCTGCTACTGCAGGGGCTGCAGCTGCTACAGGGCCTGACAATTGCAGGTGAAGGCCCCTGCACTGCTCTCAGATGAGCAGAGTTTGGGCCACTTCTGAGCATGCCACATGTTGGAGCTTCACTGTGCTTGTGCCAGATAAGCACATACACGGGAGACTGTATTCCCCAATCTTTTATATGAGGCCTTTAATCGTGTGTCTTACATGCAGAAACAGGAACAAGACGACAAGGGTTTTTTGCATGTGAGTTCAAGTAAATAGAACGGAGAAGGGAAAGAAGGGAAAGGAGGGAAAGTGAGGAAAAGACACCCTATGTGGATACTCGACAATGGTGTTGTAGATGTGTGCAAATATTCCGTAATCATGAACAAGTACTGGGGCAATAGAATTTGGTCTCTTGAAGATGACTTTGATTTTGGTAACTTTAAAACATGTATACATGAGTGCGATGCGTTAAAAACGTGCAAAAAAAAAGAAGACATGCAATCTCAATGTTTAAAATTGAAAAACATCTTAAGCAATAGACTGGTTTATACTGTGCAGGGTTTAAAGATTATATTATGACTGATGATGACACACTGAATGTTCATCCACCAGTACCATAAAAGTCAGGAAGAGAGGACACCGTTGCTGCAGAAGTAGAAGTAACCATTACTTTAGCCTCCCTACGCTATATAACTCTATAAAGTTCTAGAACTGCGGCTAACCCCCTTACTGCTGGCCCAAAGTGTCATTGGCAACAAAACTACAACAGCAAGGCTGTCATTATTATTACTATGCACTTTTTTATGCACATTATGCAAAAATGTGTTCAGTGGGTATTAATGGGTTAATGATCATGTTTATTTTATCTAATCTTATGCGGGTCTCGCCATAATGTAGAGATCTGATTTCTACCTTGTTATGCCAACTTGTACATAAGTTAGTAGAAGTCCCTGTATACACAGATGTCTTGCTGTACTTTAGGCAGAAATCTTGTATTCTGATGACATAATATTTATTTGAAATGAGCATCATTTTGATCATATTTGAAGTACATTAGACAAAAACTGCTCCATCAAATTTTTACACCAGAATACAGATAACATGCAATAAGCGCTTTGAGTATCACCGACTTTATTAGGGAAAACAAAATTTTTACTATAACTTACTAAAGACTTGTAGATTGCAACAAATATATTTTTTTCAACAGTTATAACCATTACAAAATGTATTTCAATCTCTAATTTTGATGCGTCAGCTAACATTATTAGTAGACAGCTTATTAAAGAAAAAATCGTTCAGTGATTGAAAACTCTAGATGAACTGCTAGCTTAATCCTACAAGACCAAGGGGTAAATGTATCAAGGTCCGATTTTTTCAGCGTGTTAAAATCGCAGCAAATCACGGGTGATAACCAGTGATTTTAGTCAAAAATTTCTCAAATGTATCAAGCTGCGATTTTTACCCTGATCTTCAAAATCGCTGGTCATCTCTGGCGCTTTGCTGCGATATAAACACTCCCGTGTTAGCTAACTCTCCTGTGTTGTAGCAGCAAGTTGTATAAACACATCACTGTTACACTGCCTGTCATACAGCTGCCGGAGCGGAGTCAGCTGAAAAAAGGAGCGGAGCTCCCCTAGGGACACCCAGCCCAGTGCTGATAGCACTAGAGCTCTTCCTACACCCCTGGCCGGTGGGTGTAGGGTAATAACGGCGATATAAGTGATAAAAAAAAACAAAAGGACGCCATTTTGTTTTGTGGAACTACAAGTCCCAGCCAGCCAGGTGGCCCTAAATAGTGTGGGCATGCTGCTACTTGTATAACTACAAGCACTAGCATACCCAGCCTGGGGTTGGTTAGTCACTATGGCAGGGGGGCTATAGTGCCTCCAACCCCAGAGGGTTTGCCTACTGCTGGTTCCGTGAAAACAGGGGGGACCCCACGCAAAATTTTTCCTCGATTTTCACGGAACTTGCAGTAGTCTGGCAGCACTAGGGTTAAGACTAAATAGAGGGGGGACCCCATGCTTTTTTTTTTTTTTTTACTTTTATCTATTTTTTACTGTTTTGACAATAATTTGACAATAATTTGATTCCAGATTTTAATTTGTTATGGAATACAATTCAAAATGATTAAGAAACATTGGTCCAAGGAGAATTTGAAAGGAGGGGCAAGGCCACCAAAACATGTCAGGCAAATTTCTTTCCCCCTATAACTAGTTCTCTTCACTACTGTACATCAAGTCTACTGACATCATGCTGCCTCTGCAGAGCAAAAGCCAAAACATGATGCTGCACCTGTAGAGAACCATTCTTACAGAACACTATCTAAGCTTTGACTCTTTCACAACATACTGCCAGCTAGTTGATTATGCAGCATATGATTTTGCTTCAAAAGTCTACTTATGTATCTGTTAAAACACTTGTCAGCTTTTTATGGATATACTGTCTCACTAGCAGTGACCGTTAATATCCTCTAAAGAAGACAATTATATCTTCTCTGGGCCAATACTTCACGCTGCTCTTAACCAGGTGTGACTTTTTGGGATGTTTATATATAATGTGTATATATATTATACATACGGCCTATTTTTTTTTAAACTGTTTATTGGCAGCACCAAGATTGATATGCTACATATACTGTGAGAACGTATCCTCAATGAGCAAAAGGATATTGATTGTATGCAATACAACCAAATATATGACATTAAAATAAATAAGGGTTAATGGCAGGGAAACAATCTGACAATACTGCTACTAATTTAGAAGAAAGGAATAGGACATTAAAAGAGAGGTGAAGAAGCAAGGAATGGGGAGTATCCGGTCAGGTGCGTTCTATGAGAGGGCACTGTGCTGAGTGCAACTTATTGCCATAGTAAGGGCTGCCATACAGTGGGATAAGGCTTACTAATTAAGCAGTGGATGGTTGTAGAAGGAGGTCCAGGGAACCCAAAATGTATGAAAAGATACAGAAAAGTTCACCAGTATGCTAGTAATATATTCCATATTGTACATGTGCCAGATGTCGGTGCATACCATGGCTAAAATAAAGGAGAGAGGATACCAAAATCTGACAATGACCACACTAACATTGTGCAGGGACATTTATATTTTTATGCATTAATTTAATACATTATTACATATTACAAGCAATATTACCGGAATATTACTACTATACTATACATATTCATATTTATAATAGTATTACAATCAAATGGCCCTTATCTATAATTGTATTGTTTGATTTTACATTTCTTGGCAATATCCCTCTTTTACCACAGCCACTCAATTCTTCTTTTTTTTTTTGAATCAGGTACTGTTTTATTGAATATTAATACATAAAACAGAAAACAATAAAACATACATTACTTAACATATGTCAGCCAATTAGCAGAGTCCCAAGATCACCCATATGAGATCAGTGCGGGTATAGATATAAATGTTGAAAATATAAATTATACCAAATAATATATAGAGAAATTGGAGCAGGTTCAGATTTAACAGAACAGTTACATGCACACGTATTTGAATATACAACTATCATGTGTATAGCCTCATCAGAAATATTGCGTAGAGTAGCATTTTATCAGCACCACAATAATGAGATTAAGTTAATATATTTTAATTACTTTAGCACAGGCCAGACCTAGCAGAGATCTCACAGTTAACTATCAAACGTCCTGGCCCTTCCTTCTTTTTCTGTGCTTGGACTCGTACCAAGAGGACCAGACTTCATGATATTTGCGCTCGGCCCTTCGCAAGGTATAAGTATATCTCTCATGATCCATGGTCTCGTTAACCAAGGCCCTCCAATTACGGAAGTCTGGTTTTGCATTTGCCAGCCAATTACGCGCTATGACAACTTTTGCCAAAGTAAATGCTATAAGGACAAATTTATAGAGAGGCGTGCTTAGTTTTTCCTCTAGTGATAACCCAAAAAGACATACTTTAGGTTCCAAAAGAGGGATACCGGGTAACATCTCATTTATACAATTACATATTTTTTCCCAGAAATCATCGACTAACTGACATTCCCAGAGCAAGTGCCAAAAATCACATCTTGGTTGAGAGCATTTAGGACAATCAGCGTTCCGAGCCACATCAATGGTTGCCAAAGACAATGGAGTGTGATATACCCTATGTAGAATATAAAAGTGAATTTGTTGAAAACAAACCGAAGATGTAGCAAGTTTAATACTTTTTAGGATGTCGCACCATTCCTCAATTGTACCAATATTGAATTCCCATTTTACCTTGAGAGGTAATAGACTATTACGTGTCTGATGATGGTTAAGCTCCGCATAAACTGAAGAGATAACTTTACGACCCTTCATACTCTCAAGCAGAGATCTAGCACGGGCGGTAGCCAATATGGGGGGTGTGTTCCCAAACTGTGACTGAGTAGCATGTCTAATTTGCAAATATCGAAAAAAAGCCCTCCGAGGAATCTGGAAATCTCTTTTAAATTGTTCAAATGATTTGAACAAATTTGTGTCATAGAGCTGACCCACCATAGACACGCCCAAACGCTGCCAGAAGCAGTCCCCACTCAGTTTACGTAATTCAGGTAGAGCATCATTATACCAGATCGGAGTATCTGCATCCACTCCTTTCCCCCCAAGGATTTTATGTGCTGTATTCCAGATCCTTATGGCTTGTGTAATGATAGGAGCGTCTGTTTTACGAGTCCGACCCATCAACAGCACCTGTAGAGGAGTAAACTGGGGCCCCGCCCGCTCACCAATAAAGCCCAACAAGGAGCCGACATTACGTCCATTCATCCACTCAATCAGATGTGACAACTGGGCTGCCATATAATATAATCTGAGGTTGGGTAGCGCCAAACCACCCTCAAACTTGGATTTAAATAAAGTACTAAGTTTTATTCTAGCCCTTTTGTCACCCCAAATAAATGAAGAGAGTATTGAGTTTATGACTTGAAAATTTTTGTTAGGGATATATATGGGAGAATGTTGCAACACGTAGAGGTATTTAGGTTGCATTATCATTTTAAAGAGATTAATCCTTCCAGTCACGGTCAATGGCAAGCCCCTCCAGGTATGGGACCTAAGTTTAAAGTAATTAGTAATAGGATCAACATTTAACTTAACATAGTCAGCAGGTTTAGAGGAGACCCATATGCCAAGGTACTTAAAACATATAGTCCACTTAAGAGGGTGGCCCTGTGTAGACTGGGCTGGAAGAATACCATGTACTGGACAGATAATAGACTTATCCCAGTTAATTTTAACTCCTGAGTAATGGCCATAATTATCGACAGTCTCCAATAGGTTATTAAGGGAGCCATTCGCCTCAGACAGAAACAATAGCATGTCATCCGCATATTAAGCAATAGTATCTGTAACCTCCCAAGCAAGGAGAAACCGTATACCCGGATGAGCGCGAATCAAACATGCCAGTGGTTCAATGGCTATAGCAAATAGGGCCGGAGATAAATGACACCCTTGACGAGTGCCCCTACACAACTCAAACGAGACAGATGTATATCCATTCACACACACCCGCGCAACAGGAGCGCTATACAACAGTTGAAGCCAACGGATGAATGTAGGTCCGAAGCCGAACCTATTCAGCACCTCCCACAGATAAACCCACTCCACCGAGTCGAAGGCCTTGGCAGCATCAAGAGATACCACCGCAGTCCCCGGCTCAGCAAGGTGGGCCATCTGCAGATGTGTGAACAAACGTCTCAAATTGACCGTAGTAAATCTACCCGGCATGAATCCCATCTGATCAGGATGAATAATCTCAGTAATTACTGAATTAAGTCTAGTAGCCAAGATTTTAGCAAGGATTTTAACATCAGAACCCAATAGAGAAATTGGTCGATATGAATCTGTATACAAAGGGTTCTTCCCAGGTTTGGGCAATACAACAATTAAGGCTTCTGACATTGTAGCAGGCATTACCTCTGACTCCAGTATTCTAGCATAGTGCGCATGTAGTTGCGGGACAAAAAACTCCTCAAATTTTTTATACAGTTCCACAGGAATACCATCTGACCCTGGGGACTTCCCGTTCGGAAAGGATTTAATAGCCAATTCAACTTCTTCAACTGTAAAAGGGGCGTCCAAGAAGGCAACAGATTCACTAGTCAGACTAGGGAGTTGGATAGTGTCTAAATATGAATGAAGCTCTAAGTTCGAAAACGAAGCTTTAGAAGCATATATTTCTTTGTAATATTGCAAAAAGGAATTGGCGATATCCGCCCCAGCGTATTGTTTCACTCCATTTTGATCGTAAATAGCTGTAATTACTCTGCTATCCCTTTCTTCCCTAGACAAACAGGCCAGATAACTGCCACCCATATCAGCCACCGAGTATTGTGCATGTCTAGCAAATAACAACCTCCTTTTTTATTTATCCAGCAGAAAATCTGACCATTTCCAGCCACTGGATTCTATCATCCGTTGATCGCGACAATACATATGTGGATTCTAAATTTCTACAGGACTGTTCCAATTAAATATCCTTTGAGCGATTACATTTTTTGGTATCTGCCACCTTCTTTATGAGTGTTCCCCTCAAAAAGGCCTTAAAAGTATCCCATAACAAGGCAGGATTAGCATTGGAATTATCCCCAAAATAACCCTCCCATAATACTATGAGATCAGCACCGCCCGCCATAGGCTGCAACCATGCTGGGTGCAATTTCCAAAAACGAGTTCCCCTGTCTACCATGGTGTCCACCTGCGCCATAACAGGAGAATGATCGGATATACCTCTTGGCAGGTATTCAATCTTGGAAACAAGAGGTGACAAGACGGGAGACAGAAGGATAAGATCTATCCTAGAAAGTGTTTTATGTGAAGTAGAATGACAAGAGAATTGTTGCGCTTCTGGATTACGAACTCGCCACACATCCACAAGCCCCATTTCCCGAAGAAGTTTAGAAAATGCAGTTGGACGTGGAGGACCCAAGGGTCTAGTGTCAAGAGTCTCTCTCCATCTATCTAGGATAGGGTCAGGGACATTATTAAAGTCTCCCATACAGATGACGGGAGTATCTGGTGATTGGGATATGAAAGTTGCCGCCTTCCCAAACACTTCCGTACCATATGGAGAGGGAATATATATTGCCAGAATTATTATTGGAGAAAAGTCAATTATTGCTCTTATAAAAACGTATCTACCATAGGGGTCTAACTGTAAACTTTCCAGAGAGAAATGTATATTTTTCTTTATCAACAGTGACACTCCTCTAGAACTAGGCGTCTGAACAGAGTGGTACGCCCATCCCACCCATTGTTTTTTAAGTGCCATTACTTTACCCCCATGTAGGTGTGTTTTCACCAAGCACACAACATCCGATGCGTACTTTTTAAGCTCAGAAAGTACCAAGTTACGCTTGACCTTATCATTCAAACCTCTTACATTCCAGGTGAGCAGACGGAGACCCCCACCACCCTGCTAATCCCCACCATGATATATCAGGTAGTGTATATTTGAGGATAGCAAGGCCACATTGGCACAATCCCAATATAAATGAGGCATAACATTAACACAGCAAATGTACATCATCACATTATGCATTGCAATACAATCCGAACCTGCCCCGCACCAATCTCACAAAGCTTCAATATGAACGTGTAACATAGAACTCCAATGCTGACTTTAAAGGAACATAATGAGAACAACTTAAAGTAGAACAATATACAAGTGTAGAACAAAATGCACATTTCAAACCCTTCTTTTCCACCCCGCATACTCTGCACAACACTAACCGTTAGAGTATACTTGAATCCCTAAACTAGAAGAAATTATTATTATTATTATCATTTATTTGTTAGGCGCCACAAGGTATCCGCAGCGCTGCACACAGTACTAACAGTAGACTATACAGGGTGAAACCATACAGAACAATGAACAAAAAGTACCAATACTTCAGAAACTCCGGCCAGTCATATGCAGTAAAGACGGAGTGGAAGAACAGGTATGGAGACAGGAGGGGAGAGGGCCCTGCTCATACGAGCTTACATCCTAAGGGAGGGTAAACAGACCAGGCACAAGAGGAGCCAGTTGAGGCAAGAGGAGAGAAGGGAGGACGAGCTAAAGGGAGGAGATGGGGGTTAAGTAGATGGTTGGTAGGCTTTGAGGAAGAGGTGAGTTTTGAGTGCACGTTTAAAGGAGCACAGAGTAGGAAAAAGACGGATGGAACGAGGGAGGTCGTTCAAGAGAAGGGGGGCTGCACGGGAAAAGTCTTGGATTCTGGAGTGGGAAGAGGTGATAAGAGTGGAAGAGAGGCGGCGGTCGTTGGCCGAGCGCAGGGAGCGGGCAGGAGTGTGAATGGAGAGGAGGTTAGCGATATAAGGGGCAGTAGAGTTGGAGAGAGCCTTGTAAGTGGTGGTGAGGAGTTTGAAAAGGATTCTGTAGGGGAAGGGGAGCCAATGTAAAGCGAGGCAGAGGAGGAGCAGCGTGAGAGGAAGATGAGTCTTGTGGCCGCATTGAGGTTACAATAATCGAGGCGGGAGATGATAAGTGCATGGATGATAGTTTTGGTGGCATCCTGAGAGAGAAAAGGACGGATGCGGGCGATGTTGCGTAGTTGGAAGCGACAGGCTTGGGCAAGGGAATGAATGTGGGGGGCAAAAGAGAGAGAGGAGTCGAGGGTGACACCCAGGCAGCGAAGTTGGGTGACAGAGGAGATGGTGGTGTTATTGACGACAATAGAGAGGTCATGGTGGGATGGGAGTCTGGGCGGAGGAAAGACAATGAGTTCAGTTTTAGAGATATTGATTTTGAGAAAGCACTCGGACATCCAGGAGGAGATGGCGGAGAGGCAGTCGGATACCCGAGCGAGGAGGGTGTAGGAAAGATCAGGAGAGGAGATTTAGAGTTGAATGTCGTTAGCATAAAGGTGATACTGAAGACCGAAGGAGGAGATGAGAGCACCAAGGGAGGAAGTGTAGAGCAAAAAGAATAGAGGGCCAAGAACAGAGCCCTGCGGGACTCCTACGGGGAGAGGGTAGGGGGAGGAGGAAGAACCAGATGTGGATACAGAGAAGGAGCGATTATCAAGGTATGAGGCGAACTAGGCATGGACATAACCAGAGAGGCCGAGAGAGAGAAAAGTTTGCAGCAGGAGGGGGTGGTCCACGGTGTCAAAGGCTGCAGAGAGGTCAAGGAGGATGAGCACGGAGAAGTGACCCTTGGATTTGGCTGACAGGAGATCATTAGTAACCTTGTCCAGGGCAGTTTCGGTAGAATGGAGGGGGCGGTAGCCAGATTGGAGAGGGTCAAGGAAGGAATTGTCCGCGAGGTGCCTGGTTAGGCGGCTGCAGACAATCCGCTCAAGTAATTTGGAGGCATAGGGGAGAAGAGAGATAGGGCGATAATTAGCAAGAGAGGTGGGGTCAAGATTGTTTTTTTTTTAGTTAAATTACCCCAATTTAACCAAACTATCTATCTAACTACCCACAATTGGGAGAGTGACTATTGGGAGAGTGACTCTCCCAAAATTGGGAGAGCGACTATAACTAGTAGGAGGTCTCCAGTATTTAGAATCCTCCAACCAATTCTGCTTTGGTAAACCTTCTATTACAAAGCCTTTTTCTAAACAAATGGCGAGAAGGCATAATCTGTATTAGCAACATCAATTGTAAAATTGAAGACAAAATAGAAATAATTGAATATTTGAAAACTTAGGCTATCAAGTGTCCAAATCCACTGCAGGCATTCTGCGATCCAACCAGTCGACGGCGTCCTTGGGTTTCGTGAAGAAGTGTTGTTTCCCGTCTGCTGATATGCGCAGCCTTGCTGGATATAACATGGCATATGGCAATTGTAGATCTCTCAATCTTCTTTTAACAGCACCAAACTGGGATCTGGATTTTTGTACATCCATGGCAAAATCAAGGAAAACTGAAACAATATGGTTATTGAACTTTAAAGGACCTTGTTGTCGTACCAGACGGAGGACAGCATCCCTGTCTTTGAAATGAAAGATCTTTGCGATAAATGTACGAGGGGAGGCTCCAGGTGGTGGAGCCTGAGGAGGGAGACAATGTGCTCTTTCAACTGAGAAAAGAGGGGAGAAGGCTTCTTTCCCGAATTCTTGGGGCAACCAATTCTCCAAAAAGGCTTCGGGGTTCTGACCCTCGGATTTTTCCGGAAGACCTACAAATCTCAGATTGCTACGCCTTAAGCGCCCCTCCATATCAAAGAATTTCTGCTTGCACTGGCTCAACTGTGTCGCCAAATCCAAAATCTGCCTCTGTACAGGAGCACCAGCATCTTCCAAGGATGAAATTCTATGTTCCGCTTCTCCCAGCCGTTCACGTGTTTTTTGAAGGTCATGTCGGATGAGGGAGAGGTCGGCCTGCACCTCACCTATCCTATCTGTGACCTTTTTTTACTTGCATTTATAGCTTAAGGTATCTGTTGTAAAGATGGAGGAATTTCTGCGGGCTGCGGACTCAGATTAGGTGAGTTCACCGGTGCCTCTGGTAATTGCCCAGTATCTTTAGAAGCAGCTGATGTAGATTGGCGAGTGTAGCGTTCCAACTTACCTACCGCGGCTGTTGCGCTGCGATGCTTTCCCATAGTGCAGCTGGGATAGTATATCAGAATAAACAGCAGAATATGTTGGAGCTTATTCTTCCCCTTTTTCTCCCTTTATTTTGATTCTTCACCGTGGTAAAAATACAGTGTAGTAGTACAGGATCAACACCCCACAGAGAGTATCCCACAGTCACTCTCTTACAAAATTATTCGCTGAGTTGGTCAGCACAGAGGATGAGGCTTTGTATGAAGCAGCTAAACACTGTTGTTTATTACAGACTGCAATGATCTTTTTTCCCCCGGCATGTCACAAGCACCCCACAGAGAGTATCCCACACTCACTCTCTTACAAATTTATTTGGGATTTCAGCCTCCACCAAGCTGATCAGCACAGAAGATGTGGCTCTATAGGGTACTATTGTACACTGCGGTTTTGTAAAGATTGCAACTTCCCTGTCAGATCAGATCAGGATACAAAATACAAATGGCGCCTACCATGAGGGATCAGCCTATTAATGTCTAAAATGGCGGGCAACTGCTTCACAGTGCTCTCCCTGCACCCAAAGTAGTTAGAGCTGTGTCGGAGGGGAGCATTTGCCAGACACTTCACTTGCAGAGTCCTTCTTGCAGTTTGAGTTTACTATACAGGATCAGGATCAGCTGCTGCTTCCACATACCCCCATAGACAAGCAGCGCATTCTTGTCAGCGGGTATCAGTCTCTTTCACTCCGCCGGGACCACACACACAGATGACTGCACAGCTATGCGCACTCGGCAGCTGAGGGGATATAAGCTGGAAGATTGAGCGGGCCAGCATCCAGCGCAAAGGGCACAACCACCTTACCTCCCAGCAGCAAACAGCAGACATCCAAGATGGCGGGCGCTGTTCCCGCTGCGATCTCCCCGTCCTCCGCTGGTCAGGCAGCGCTTCAGCAGAACGTTCCTCCGCAGACAAAGGCAACAGGTGAGTCCCAGGGGAGAAATGCCAGTCAGGTCTCCAAGCTCCCATACCAGAGACAGGGCTAATCGGCAGGTCAGCAAGCACCAGGGGTCAAAATAACTCCCCGTCCGGGCACTTGCACCAGGTCACAGAAGCACCGAAAAGCCTTCAAACCTAACTCAGGAGGAGGTAAGTGCTGTATGCTGCAGAATTGGGTTGCAGCAGCAACCGGAGAGAGGATTCAGGATATGAATTCCAAAGGATTTTGCGGGAGCTAGAAGAACTAGTGTCCTACTCCATGCTGCTCCAGGCCACGCCCCCCCCCCACTCAATTCTTCTTTTACAAATGCTTTTACCTTTCCTTTGAAGGAAAAAAGTGTCCCTGAAAATTTCTACTAAATGTTGGCAACTTGGATACAAATGGTAGATGATCCTAGTTGCGAGGGAGAGTGAGTGTGTGTGTGCATATTATATTATACATATATATATATATATATATATATATATATATATATATATATATATATATAGATATATATATATATATATATATATAGTGACAGAGTCACTGGAAGGAGGCTAAATGACAGAGGTATGTGTCCCAGGCTTTCAGCATTGTGTAAGTTAAAACACCAGTTAGAATGTGTAGGTAAAGCTTCCCACGGGGTATTTACAAAACCTGGTCCCTGGTGTTATGTATGGAGAAAGGGAAGGGTGCGCTCCATACATAAGGCCCAGTCCAGGGGGTGAATGTATCAAGCTGAGAGTTTTCTGGCGGGTTTGAAAAGTGGAGATGTTGCCTATAGCAACCAATCAGATTCTAGCTGTTACTAAATAAATGATAGCTAGAATCTGATTGGCTTTTCAAACCCGCCGTAAAACTCTCAGCTTGATACATTTACCCCCAGGTCTTCTGATCTGCCAGTCTCTAAACAGACTGATCAAGAGATGCACCTGTGAGGTGCCTGTGAAAAAGCAGCTAGGATATGCAATCATTGTCTCAGACCTGGGGAGGAGGTGAGTTGCCTCCTGAGACACTCGGCTTTTGGTGAGCAATAATATGTTTAGTGTGTGTTTGGACACAAGGTCCAACACCTGAGACAGGGTAGCGCTACAATGTATTAGCTAGTAGCCAGATGGCTAGGATTTTGTTTATGCTTTGTTTTGTTTTCAAGCTGGTGAATAAACAAGATGTGGTTTTTAACCTGAAACTGGACTTGTGTGGTTTACTGCTGCTGTTCGTCGCCATCTTCCCCCCCAGGAGATGGTACCTGTTCTGATGATTATGTCACAATATACATATACACACACATAGACACAAGAACTTTCCCAAACAGGCTAGGTTTCCGTCTAGGCTTCATTAAAACTGCAAGAAATTATGATGATGAAACATTAAATGGATGCACTGCTCCTGCAATAAAGAACTGCACCAAGTAATTGTGTGGCTAGTAGCCAGGAATATTGTTAAAGTGAGAGGAAAGTTTGTGGAACTCGAATGGTGAGAGGGGACTCTGCTCAGTAGCCTTACCACCAAGCTTATTGTAATACATTACATTGGAAATGAGGGTGGCAATGTATTAAAAAAATATTATACATTATACTCCTCTGGAAATCAATCTCATTGTTTTCTCTCAACTGACCACCTGACTGTCTCCTCTCTGTACCTTGACACCCCCAGACTGTACCATGACTCCTTCCCCTCATCTCTGGCATCATATTCACTCTATGGGGATCCCCTAACACCTTCTCCTCTGTAAATAAAAATAAGATCAGCAGCAAATAATAATAAGACTTTCTGTTTTTTATGGTATATTTACTCATTAACACTGAAAAACACCACTTATTTTGTACGTGGACAAACAAAAACAAAACAGGAACAATAAACACAGCTTCCCCCAAAATAAGCACTGAAACCCTATTTTTCATAAACACATTAGCTTTTTTTCATTATATAATGGGCCACTACAAATTTCAGTGTGTTGAAGTAGTAAGACATGTTTATGCTCATTTGTAAAAAGAGTTGTTATGGTACGACATTGTTCCACATATTATTTAGTGCAATATAATCATTTAAATGAATGATTGCATGGTTTAAATAAATGTATGGTTTATAGCACATGCAGAGTATTCTTCCAAGTGAAGTGGCAAACAAAAAATAAATAAATCTGTTTTTGCACTCAAATAATACAGACTTTGTCACACACATGCAACAGTTTACGAGAATATAAGATGGCAGGTGTGCTGAAGATGGCTACATCTGCCCAAAAACAGAATTTCAAGCATGAATTTATAGGAGACATGTCAAAGCAAGGTGCTATGCCAATTTACTAAGCAAATTTAAAGGTTAGTATGTGGAGCTATCATTCAGATGAGCAGAAGAAGGAGTTACTGGCAAGACTGTATTAAGCTGAATATATCGACATGTTTTGCATTGGTGCATATTTTATCTGATTTAAGGTATTAGTAACATGAGTTTTATACAGGGAAACGTGTTTAGTATGCTGAAGAAAAACAAAACATCACCAGCTTCAGCTCATTAACTTTGAGTTATAAAATGCTTTGGTTTACCACAGGAGTTAGGTATCTGTATACTAGGAAAGGAAGGTAAAAGATTTACACATCTACCAGAGACAATTAAACTGTTCAATTGTTGTCATTCACTAGAGGAGTAAGTACATTAAAACACCTCACTCCCGCACGAGTAAATCAAATGATCAAAGTTAAAATTCAGTGAGAGGTTAAAAAAAAAAAAAAAACACAACAACACACTAGCTGTGTAACTTTATTTAAAAAGAAAATAGGTTTCCATGGTGTCCAGTATAGAAATTACGATATTATCGAATGCATTATGTCTAATGTATAAGTGTAGACAATGGTTGTATAAAATAAAAAGCTTTTTTATGCATTACTTGCTGATTCTTTTAGGTATGCTGATTTGTGGAGTGGAAATCTAAGACTGCAAATATGTTTTCAATGTTGGAGATTTTTGCATCTCAAAGTCAGGTAGGTTATCATGCAAGACTGACTGAAGGAGATTTCTTAGATATGCTGGTGGACAATACTGTTTTATATGCAAACATGTTAGTAGAAAATTACCTGTAAAAAGTGCATTTAAAGTTACCTTGTTAATCTATCAGTTACTGATGGCCCTCCGACACTTAATCTGTCAAGGTGAGAAAATAAAAATAATCATTACCACTTCATACATGGGAAATATGTTTATTTAATTATTACAGTCATAATAACAGGTATAATGTAAGTCTATAATGTAGACGATTTATTACTTCTGCGAAAACAAATTTTAAAGTGGACATGTTGTCATCCCAGATTCGATCTAAAAATGCTTTTTCTAAAATATTCCGTCCTATTTTCAATAATATTTGCATCCTTTGTACATTCTTCTCAGGACACCCGTTATCGCCACATGTTGGTACTGTTGACAATAAAACAGATTAAACAGACAGACGGATCCAATAGTTTAGTTGTTTAATATATATTTAGGGCTTGATTCAAATTGAAACGCAACTTGTGGATTAAAAAAAGAGCGCAAAACTTGTGTAGTTTCAACCATATTCAAATGCAAGCGGTTCACAAGATGAGTTTCGATTTGAATCTTGGTCTAAGTATGCACTTTGTAAGGTACTTGCAGTATGTTAACAGAGAGCACAGTATGTAGTATATATACACAAAATAAAGAACTCCATATAGTATAATAATGAATAAAAAAAATAATATATATTTTTTTTACATTAAATACATAAAGATGTTCTTAATGAATACTGTACATACAAAGCATTTTTATTATCTATTTTGCTTGTCAATACATATGCTCTGTGCTAGCTAGTGGCACGTATACATGTACTTTTCAAAAAAAGACTATGCTGTGTGTGTCATCACTATCAGTCAGCACATACACCTGCCCTGTAGCTGGTGCAAATGGTATAGCTGAAACCAGCTTACTTAAGAGAAACCCAGGACTTGAATTGGTTGCATCTGCATCTTTAAATGCTGTTTGTCCACCCCTTCCCAATCCTGTTCCACACTTTGATTTGTAGGCAGTCAGAAGTGTCATTTGCATTCGGACATGATTTGCATGCAATTGCGTTGATTGGTGTATGGATCGTTCTGAACATGTGCACAACTATTTCACGCAAGTTACGGCACACAATCTGGCCCTTTATGTTTAATAAAATATATTTCATATTAAGAGGTTATGGTTTTAATAAACATGTTTATTAATAATCAGCACATCCCACAGAAGCAGACTGAGAAATGTAATCCTCACCTTAGGAAACATTGGTTTAGCCATGGAAATCACTCCCTATTTGCTCCTGTAGGCCAACTACTGGCCAAGAACCGATCCTTGTGGTTCAGCAAAGAGGTCCATCACATCGAGCTGTGACAGACCCCACCTTTCCATTATCTGACAAAAGAAAAAAAGCTCTGGGTGTATATAGATCATTCTCGCTAGGTTATTCCTGGTACCACCCCTAATGATTCATGTATGCCACAGACATGTCATTGTCGTCTGAATGTAAATCACTTTCCATTTCAGGAACACTTGAGCTTTCACAAGAGCATTTGTCACGGCTCTTCACTGTAGAACATTGATGGGGAACCTGATGGCTGGGGTCCATAGTTACTAAGGTTCAGTCCCATATGGAAAAGTGACAGCCTTTGTTCAAACTGGTCATCCTCATGCACCATAGGAGAGATTATCATATCTGAGATGACTGACTGATTAATTATGTAGCTAAGCGAAGGTTGACTTCGGACCACTTTCTTAAAAAGTCGTTCTAAAAGGTTGAGAATGGAAGTGTGTGTATTGTACTGCTTAGAATTTTGACCATCTTTACCAACAGCCTTATACACCTGAGAACTGGTGTTCTACTATGAGATAGAACATGCCTTTTTAGTTTCTTTCTAGGTATGTATGATCTCCTGAAGTAAAAATTATTTCTGGAAGGGAGTATCGAAAATAAGACCCAAAAATATGAAAGTGGATTTTTGATCATTGATTATGCATCTGTGAGATTCAAGCGGAGCTGTCATCTGTAGGTGGTTGAGAAGACAAATTGGAGAGTCTGTCTCTACTAGGAAATTGTTCATATAAGGTACAATGTTGACTTCTTTTGACCTGAGCAGAGCAGCTTTAACTGCCATGGCATAGCAAATGCTCTGGGAGCTGCACCCAAACCAAAAGGAAGGGCTCTGTATTGGAAATGGAGGTCTATTATAGCGAACCTGCGGTGGCTCTGATGTTGGGTGTTAAGGTACGCTTCTTTTATATATACATAGAAGCAAGGTACTCGTTCTGCTCAATACTATTATTCACTGAACGTAAGGACTCCATCTTGAACCTGTCCACCCCGAAGACTGGGGTTAAGTGATTTCAAGTTCAAGATTAACTGATATATCCTGTCCTGTTTATGAACTAGAAACCTGGAATCTTCTGTCTTTCTGGAACTATCACTGCTGAAACCAATTGAATGGGTGCCATATGAGCCAGTCTTTGGTTCCATTTCCAGGAAGTCTGGTGGAAAAGAACTGACAGAGGAAGAATCAGAAGAACTAAAATATACTCCCCTCTCAACAATGCCTCTTACCCACATCTCTGAAGAAGAGGCCATCCTGTGGTCCCGGAAAACCAAAGGTGAGCGCTCACCACAGTAGGGTGTGGAAAAAAAACACCATCATACTGTAGGTTTATCACAGAGTTTGGAGGGCTTTTGGAAGTCCATATCTGCTTTTCCCCTTAAATTTTTAGTACTATTTTTGGGAGCATTTAATGGAAGAAAGATGCTTTTACCACCAGATGCCTGACTAATAATCTTGTCCAACTCGAGCCCAATGTGAGACTGACCATCAAAAAGCAAGGATTTAAGGGACCTCTGACTCCTTATCCCAAGATCTGAGCCACAGGGCTATTTTCGCAGTTACAGCTAAAGTAGAAACTCTAGAATAAACAAAGGCTGCATCCAGAACCACCACCACAATATAATCTGAGTCTAATATGATCCATAAGGACAGCGGATCATAATTAGGAAAGCTTGACTGAAGACCCTTGATCATTTAGAACTCCCTCTGTGCGGTCTTTAAGGGAAGAAACCCCAGGGACTGAAAGGGTAGTAGATTTAGACAAGCGAGCCATGGGAAGGTCTAATTTAGGAGGAAATTCCTCCTTTGCTGTCACCTCAGTCGGAAAACAATTAAACAATTGGAAACCTCTGTGGTACTTCCGATTTATCTGATTTAGACCAAAGGTTCCTATAACAATTTGGCCAATTGTTGAGAAGAAATAAAAGCAATACTACATTAAACAAAAAAAAAAAAAAGGGGAAAAATCGGAAAAACAGAATTCTCTGAATCCTGAATATTAAGTGCCCAGCTCCAGCATTGGGCTCTATATCCCCACAGTCGCAGTGTCCCCCAGTGGATGTAAAAGAATATATAGCTAAAGAAAGGTAAAATAATTTGTACCTGGAGTCGAATGGCTACAGCGTTATAGAGCTCCTGCTCCCCGCACACCGATTTGGGACACATTCCCAATTATTGAACACTTTTTCTGGGACGCACTTACTCTGGATCCCCACAGCCCGCAGACATCCCGGTGGTGGAATTTGGGAGAGGACATGCTCACCAAGGCGCATGGCCTACATACCTGCTGCTGCGGGGGTTGCAACACTGGAGCATTCCTTCGGGGAATGCAGCCGCCCGGCCCTCCCGAAATGTTGGTGCATATACACGGCATTGCTCATGTCCATCAGACAGCTGACTGACTCTCCATACAGAGAAGGCACAAGCAATAGCTTTCCTACCATGAGTGCACCCCAGATGGAGCCATCTTGCAGGCACCCTGGGTGGCACCAGACAGACACCTGTACCTTCTTCCTGTGAGACATCCCCACCAGCTATACACCAGCCGACAAGACAACCCTGACAAGCTTCTGAATACTGACTACACTAACCCTGCCGAAAGATCAAGGACTGGCTGACAGTGGTGTGGGACCCCAGCGCTGAAATACCTGCCTGCATGCTCTGAAGCACGTACAGCAGGACTCGTAGTTAGCACTTGGGCGGCAGCTATTACAGGCACGGAACCCTGACTAATGCACTACAGATGTCTTCTGTTTGCTGTAAACACGATCCACAGCAGTGTAAACACCTATACAGGACCCTTAAGAAAGTGCATCAGCCATAAAAATGTACAGTCAACTCTGACCAACCTTCATTTTCTCTTTGCTATATGAACGGACTTTAAAATATCACTGGCATCTAGTGGCTACTTTGTATATTGCATTGACAGCCTAAGCATAGAGGTTTCAATACACAGACCAGGGATCAACTCTTTATTCCTATAATTTCTACACAATTGCCCTGAAGCACGCCCATTGGCGCAGATGTGGTGATCCACACGCATGTCTCCTAGGGTCCCTTGTGAGTCAGCGAAACCCAAACATCTATGTAGTCTTTAAGTAGCAAGTGACAACCCTTACAGCTTCAAGTGTACTTTTCTGGGGTGAGCACCTCCTTACAATTTAATTTGTTTGCTATCACAGTAGTTTGGCGAATTTTCGGGTTTATCATAGGTCTGTTAAACTGCGGTTCAAGAGTGCTCCTTGGGCACACACCTGATCTGCTTACTCCACATCTTTAAAAGAAGGACAAAAACGAAAGTTAGTACTATAGGAAGGCACTCCAGTTTCGTATAAGGGAAGTAATAATTAAAAACACAATCTTTGTTAAGTAGCAATTAAAATATAAGGTATCAGGACAGCTATCCTAGGCCAATTTGTACATTTATTTCTATAATGGTGAAATATTAAAATATAGAGAGAAGTGATAAAATAGAAAGAAATTAGTGAATTAAAATTATTTTTCTTCAACCCCTAGGTTTGGGAAACTGACGCAATTTTTGATGTCACCACCCGGAAGTGGGGCCAGCGAGCGAGCGGCAGTGCCGCAGAGCTCCAATGTGTAACACAAATGAATATTAAAATTTTCTACGGCGGCTACAAATGACTCTAATTGAAATGAAGTTATAATAAGACGATTAACGTTTTAACGTCTTTATAATACCGGATTAGGGAGCAAGTACTGGCCATTTATTAACTGTTGAATATCAGACCCCGGGAAAGACTCATTGGTACAATACAATGGGAGATTCAGAGAAGATGTCATAGTAATGAGGCTGACCATTTATATATTTTTTTAAGTTGGTCATTTAGATGAAGCTTGATCGACTTCCCTCGAATATTATATGACTGGTTTGCAAGGCTTAAAAAAATATACTGGGATAATTAAGAATTTAAGTTATTTGAGAACAAATTACTATCAGTTTATAACCTTAGACTATTGTGGTGTTCCATGTAAATACCATTTATGTTTCCAACAGTATGTAAAAAATTGACCAGTAAAGCCCTATGTAGGCGAGCATTTGTGGACAATTCAGCCTGGCAAAATACAAACATATGTGTTCTTGGGAGGCTCATAAAATATGGGATTATTATTTAAAATATCTGTGAATAGGCAGTAACGGATAATGTTTTTTTTATATATTACCATGATATAGAAAAGTGTTTGAAATCCATAAAGGAACATATGATTGTGTAATAAATGGATAAATAATGCACACAAATATTGAACCATTTCAACACTTTATTAATACAATATTACTGTCATTAAAAGAAACAAGTATTATGGTTAAACCCTGTTAAGCTGGGTCCACCTAGGGTTTGAAGAAATATAATTTTAATTCACTTATTTCTTTTCTATTTTATCACTTCCTTACATATTTTAATACTTCACCATTATAGAAATAAATGTACAAAATGGCCTAGGAGAGCTGTACTTTTTATTTTAATTGATACTCAATAAAGATTGTGTTTTTAATTATTACTTTCCTTATACGGAACTAGAGTGCCTTCCTATAGTACTAACTTTCGTTTTTGTCTTTCTGTTGATTATTCGTTGGAAGAGCACCCTCTCACCCTACAAATTATAATATCGATGTAAGGGAAAGATGAGATAAGTCCTAACTCTGTGCAGATCTAACTTTTCTTGCATTTTTGTAAATTGCTCCACATCTTTACCAAGAATGTCCTTCTTATGTGTCTATTCACTCCTGCATTTCTACTGTTTAGAGGAAGGGGGAGGAGTGTCGGCTCGGGGACACAGCTACTTTGCGGAACCCCGAGCTGACACCACACTCCCTCTTCAAGGTCTGTTGGTCTTTGTGAAGTTTTCAATCCAGTTAGATTTTTCTTTATACTTTGATTATTGCTAAGTACATTTGCATTCATATGTTGTTCTGCGCACTAATGTGCACAAGATTTCACGATATGTTTGTTTCTGTCACTGACCCCCAGTGACCCCGAAACTGCATAGGTTAATTAAGCAGTTTATTTTTTCTTTTTGCTTTTTATAGATCTTCACACCAGCAACCACAACCATTTGCCTATCATCTTTCCGTAACCCTTTCTCCTTCCTCGTCACTCCAGGGGGTAAGTATATCAAGATTCAATTTTTTTCAGTGTTTCAAAGTCGCTGCAAATCACGGGTGATAACCCCCAATTTCAGTCTCCAAGTCGCCAGATGTATTAAACTGCGATTTTTACTCTGATCTTAAAAATCAATTGTCATCTCTGGCGATTTGCTGCGATGTCAAACACTCCCGCGTTTAGCTAACTCTGCTGTGTTTTCCTCATCTAGCTGCGTGATTACTAAACACATCACTGTTACACTGCCCCTGTCTATAGAGCCAGAGGTCCAGTAGCTGTCAAAAGTGTAAGAATAGGCAAAAGTAAGACAGACACCGCAGAAACAGCTTGTACAGTGTACAAGCTCCGATACGCAATGAACTTAGCTCAGCCGCGAGGTCTATTTATAGTATAAGGTGTTTTCCCACACTGTCATGGGAAAACCCCTTATACTATAAGTACTAATTTGCCGTTATTACCCTACACCCACCGCTCAGGGGTGTAGGAAGAGCCCTAGTGCTTTCAGCACTGGGCTGGTTATTCCTAGAGGAGGGGTCCGCTCGTATTTTTCAACAGACCCCACTCCCTAGGGAATCCAGCCCAATGCCAAACAGCCTGGGATTGGTTGTCATTATGGCAGCGGGACAACTGCTGCGTGTCCCCCTGCTATAGTGCCACCCACCCCAGGCTGGTTTGCCTAGTGCTGGTTGAGTAAAAAAAATCAGGGGGACCCAAACTAAAATTTCCCCCCGATTTTCAGCAGTAGGCTGGCAGCACTAGGGCTAACAGTGATGTGTTTACTAATCACACTGCTAGGATGCAGCGTGTAGTAATTAGTGATTTTAAAGCAAGAGTTTGCTTAATCGCAGCTTCATACATTTGAAACTTGTATAGCTAGAGTGGCAAATAGTCGGAACTTTGATCCTTATCGATTTTGTAAATAGTGATTTTGACAGAAACACATCTCTGGCGATTTAACAGCAAATCTCACTTTAATACATCTGCGAGATGAAACACACGTGAGAAAATTGCTGGATTTTCAAAATCGGA
The DNA here is from genome assembly GCF_038048845.1 of Mixophyes fleayi. Taxonomy (NCBI): domain Eukaryota; kingdom Metazoa; phylum Chordata; class Amphibia; order Anura; family Limnodynastidae; genus Mixophyes; species Mixophyes fleayi. The sequence continues at coordinate 231,194,174 of NC_134403.1, forward strand.
CCTTGATACATTTACTCCCAAGTCTCCACTACCCCTCTCTCCATTCTCAACCGGGTTGCACTGTTCTAACACCTGACTCACTACTGAGCACGCCCCAGTCACTACTTGGGATACCCTAATAATGATAGGCGGACTTAAAATCGTTACCTTAAAAGTTAAGGGCCTGAAAATTCCAGAAAATAGGTCTAGATTACTAAGGGACCTCCTCGCAGATAAAATAGATTTGGCCTTCCTACAAGACACCCACTTAAAACAGGGCTCAGCAGCTCCCCTGAGTAGCCACCCTGACCCCAATTTGTTCTTGTGCAATTATAAAGATAACAAGACACTGGGAGTGGCCATACTTTTCTTCAAATGGCTACATGTCCAAGATGTGGTCACACAAACTCCTGGCGGACAGAGGCTTACTGATAAAATGTAAAATTTTTCATTGATCCTTAACATTTGTGAACATGTATGCTCCGAACCGAAAAATGTCTACTATCCTAAAAAACTTTCTGGAGCGAGTAGACTCCCTACTAGTGGGGATCCTAATAGTTGGTGGTAAACTCAACTGGGTACTCAAACCTGCCATCGATGTAACACTCGCCTTCAGAAACTAAAATCCCTTGATATGAGATATAAAGCCTCCCTAGAAATAGCTACTCTTGCCAAACTGGCTGAGACAAGAATGGCACTGAACAAGTTACTATCAGATATAGTGAAACTTGATCTTCGTAAATGCTGCAATCAGATCTACCAGTGGGGGAATATGCCAGGCAAATTTCTGGCCTGAGCACTGAGAGCTCAAACTTATATCCAACACATCAAAAACGAGACTGGGAAGCAGGCCACTACTCAGCTGAGAGTATCATACTTATTATTCTGAACTTTACAACATATCCTTAGACACATCAGTGGCTAAAACGCCCCTTAAAAAAAAACATCACCGTCTAATAAGGCCATTAAGTCAAACCCTTTAAGGAAGAGCCCTGGCCCAGAGAGCCTTACAGTATCCTATTTTAAAACTTTCAAAGAAAGACTAGCTCTTTTAATGCTACAGGCTTTTAACTCAATCTATGATCAAACTCACTTTTCCATCCACTCTCCCTAGAAGCACACATCACAGTCCTACCCAAGGAGGGGAAAGACTCCTCACGAAGCCCTAGCTATAGAACCATCTCTCTAATTAATGTGAACATCAAATAATATACCAAACTAATAGCCAACAGATTGAATCTTATTCTAACCAAACTGATCCAACCTGATCAAGTGGGCTTTGTACAGGGCCGTAAGGCTCAAGACAACACCACAAAAATAATTGACGTGGTTCACTATGCAACCTCCCCCAATACCCCTTTGATCCTTAAGTCAACAAACGCCAAAAAGCAACGGCCAAGATCAAGATCAATGAAGATTTCTCTGAACAGGTTGGGATCACCAACAGTAGGAGACAAGGCCGTCCTCTGCCTCCGATGATATTTATATTATGCATAAAGGCATTAGCACGATGTCTGAATTTTGAATATTTGGAGATCTATCTAACTTTAAAATTAATTATACAAAATCTGTTGCCCTCAACATCCCAGCTTCCCTTGGTGTAGTTGAAGGCCATAAGCGTTTATTTATATTCACCTGGCATACTTCCTATCCCGCTATACAACAGTGTTATACTATTAGGGTACGGTTTTTTTCTACCTGCTCACCTGCCCTTCATCTTGCTAATAAACCGATCTGACTCAGACATATGGTAATAATACTTTGTTAGGAGATATACAGGAGAAATTGCACATATTGTGCAATTCCTTTGTACAAGAAATGCTTACTTCCAATTTGATTCTTGCCTTTGTTAGCAGCTCTTTTCCAACGCCAGTTGCCAAAGGCAAAACACTAGAAGCTAGTAATTTTGTTATTAACAATTTACAAGTGACAAAACCAGTTTTAAGGAAGAGGCGGTCATTAGCATCATATCTTCCTGATAGCAAATGGTTGCATATGTACAGCTCAAATAACCAGCGCAACATACACAGCTTGTGCCCAAACCATTATACATCACAGCTGAAAATATTATGACATCAACATGTGCCCCTACAAAATTATTACAACAGCCTGTCAGTTAATTAAACTTGCTTTTGCTCCAAATACACTATATGGAAAAAAGTATTTGGCCACACCTGTTAATTATTGAATTGAGGTGTTTCAATCAGACCCGTTGCTAGAGGTGTATAAAATCAAGCACCTAGCCAAGCAGTCTCCATTTGCAAACATTTGTGATACAAAATGAGTAATTTTAAAGAGCTCAGTGACTTCAAACGTGATACTGTGATAAGATGCCACCTTTGCAAAAAGACAATTCATGACATTGCATCCCTGCTGGATATTCCACGGTCAACTGTAAGTGATATTATTAGAAAGTGGAAGCATTTAGGAACAACAGCAACTCAGTCATAAAGCAGAAGACCACATAAAATCACAGAGTGGGGTGAACGACTGCTAAGGCGCATGGTGCGTAAAAGTCGCCAACGCTCTGCTGATTCCATAGCTGAAGAGTTCTGAACTTCCACTAGAATTAATGTAAGCACAAAAACTGTGCAGTGGGAGCTTAATGGAATGGGTTTCCATGGCCGAGCAGCTGCATGCAAGACTCGCATCACCAAGACCAATGCCAAGTGTCGGATAGAGTGGTGTAAAGCACACAGACCATGAACTGTGGAGCAGTGGAAACGTGTTCTGTGGAACAAATCACACTTCTCTGTTTGGCAATCAGATGGGCGACAGAGTTTTACAGAGTGTATAGGTGCAGTATTTGATATTTTCCTATAGTCAGATGGTCGAGTCTGGGATTGCGGAAGCCAGGAGAACATTACCTGCCTGACTGCATTATGCAGACTGTGAAGTTTGGTGGAGAAGGGATAATGGTATGGGGCTGTTTTTCAGGGTTTGGTCTAAGCCCCTTATCTCCAGTGAAGGGCAATCTTAATGCTTCAGCATACAAAGTAATTTTGGACAATGCCATGCTTCCAACTTTTTGGCAACAGTTTGGGGAAGACACTTTTATGTTCCAACATGACTGTGCCACAGTGCACAAAGCAAGAACTACAAAGACATGGTTTGATGAGTTCAATCTGGAAGAACTTGACTGGCCCTCGAATACCTTTAGGATGAACTGGAACGGAAATTGCGAGCCAGGCCTTCTCGTCCAACATCAGTGGCTGATCTCATAAATAGTCTACAGAATAAATTCGCACAAATTCCCACAGAAATACTTCAACATCTTGTGGAAAGCCTTCCAGAAAGAGTGTAAACTGTTATCGCTGCCGAAGGGGGACCAACTAAATATTAAAGTATATGTATTTGAAACAATGTCATTATAGTCCATGTTGGTGTAATGGTCAAGCGTCCGAATACTTTGGTCTATAGAGTGTATATCCTGAACTCCTGTATGACTTTATTTTTTCTTGTCAGTTACCTATGCTTTTCCACTTTTCAATAAAACTGATTGTACAAAATATAAAAAGACATTCCTACATCAACTTTTAGGAGTTAAAGATCCCCCTGTGGCATGAACCTAGTCACTTTAAAGCTAAAGTTACTTTGTCAGAATGTAATTCCTTTTAGAATTATACTAAAGAACCCAATCTGGCGGCCAGTCTGCAAAGCTCTCAGCCAAATCTGTTTGCTACCATGCAAAGTTATGGCTAATAAACAAAACTGAACCCAATCTGGTGGCTAAAATGTAAATAAATCCTAAATCTGGTGGCCTTTATACAAAGATGAACTAATTTAAAATTTGACACCCAGCTGTCACTGCCAAGCACTCTCATACAAACTAGTGCAATTGCAAAGAAACGAATGCTAACATCACACATGCTGAATAATCTCTGTGTGTCCCTGGCTCTATAACACTTTTGCCCCACAACCCCTATATTTTTTGACAATATAGTCCTTTACACTTAATATTCAAATTTGTATTATACTATTCTGTTGTAATTTTTGTTCATTTTTGCTCTGCATCATTTATTGAAAAAGAAGCGGCATTTGCATTGTATGTGTGCATTTTTGTAACTTATTTTTTTCTGTGTACAATGTCAAAAATGGGATGAGAACTGGCTACCCCTAATTATCTTGTGGCTGGGCAGGAGAATTGCAGTGAAAATGAACATCCTCCTCAAGCTCCTCTCTCTTTCAAACCATTAAGGTACCGCTCTCTGATCTTTCAGCTATCCAAAAATGTTTATCAAAATTTATATTGAACAGCAAGTCTTACGGAATCAAACTGGCATTCAACAAGAAACCTATGATTTGAGGATGAAGTGGATTTTCAGACCTAAAAGCCTACTACTGGGATGCCCACCTTAGTCAATTTGTGTCCACTTTTGCCCATACGGCCTCTCTCTCCTGGTCTGATATAGATGCAAGTAACTTAGACTACCTACACTCTCATGTATTTGCGATATGACCTTCTCGGCTAAGTTGGAGACTTGCAAAGACCACCTATGACTATTTTCCTCTCCCTTGTCCATTATCCTAATGGAACAACCCCAACTTTCCTCTGGCCCTTTCTGACAGCTTATCTCAGGCATGGATTCACTCGGGGGTCCTGTTTGCAAGGCGATCTTATAGACAGAAGGACTCCGCTCTTCTTTGACAACCTCCACGTCAAGCACCTTGCCCAAAATTGCATGAATATTTGCAACATAGTCACTTTATTATACCTCTCCTGTTGAGACGCCCTCACCCAACGTTCCTATTTGAGAAAATATGCCTTCCTTCGCCATTATGGAGGGGGGATTTCTCCACTTTATAAAATATAGTACTTGACAACACGCTGGATTCTGGAAAAAGGCCCAAGTAGGAGTGGAAGTGGGACCCAAGGAGAATTACTGGGAAAACATCAGGGCTAAGGTAGCATCTAGTTCGATCTCTACTACGATTAAAGAGATTGCATACAAAGCCTATTATAATAAACTACTTAATAAACTTGCTAAAATATGTATCTCCACTTCCTCTGCCCATGGGTAGGGCTGTGGCCAATCAGGAACACATCTGGGTCTTGCCTAAAGATATCTTCCTTCTGGGACAAACTCTCCTCTTGTGCCTAGTCCGGAAAGACCAATGGTCATTTCTTCACTGTTATCCTCTCCAAACCTGACCTCTCATATCCTGACAGCTGCCTGGTACCAAATTGCCAAATCTTGGAAGCAGGATATGAGCCTCCTTGCATCTCCTCATTTAGATCCTACATTTGGTATATTGCAAGTATGGAAAAGATCACCTACATGAAAAGAAGATAAGTTTCACCAGACCTGAGCACCCAGGGTATATATGTAGACTAATCCGAAATTGACCCTTAAATAATATAGCCATGCTTCTCAACTCCCAACCAAGCACAAAGCTATGCCCCCTTATTTCTTACCAATACTCCTAAATTCTTCCCCTATACCAGATGTCCCCCACACACCTCCACCTCCAACCCTTCTTATTATATAAAACTTGTATCTTTACATGCCAGTTTTCTTGATCCGTACAGCTATTTTATTTTAAATGGTTTTTAATGTGAATGCATCTTGTACTTTTCAATGTGTTTTTTTCACTCATGTTTATTACCAAAACCTTCAAAACGAAGAAACAACGCAAAATGGGATGGGATCTAATTAAATGCAACTAATTATTTAAAGGGTAATTCCACCTAAAAATGAAGATATAGTTTTGCATGGATGTCTATAAGTTATATATTATAATTGAGTATTAGTTGCCTTAGGTTCAGCATTCCATCTGTTCTAGAGGGTCCCCCATAACTGCTACATTCTTCTAGCAATGCTCTCTGCTCGATTCGTCCCTGGTGGGCTTTTTTTTATATAATATGTAGTCAATTGATAACAGTCACCAGGGTGCCCACGGAATAGATAGGAAAGCCAGACTCAAAGAAAGGAATATTCTGTGATTATGCTTAAATTCTGGCATTCCAAACAAAATGAAATTTTCCGTTTTCAGTGGAATTATCTGTTCATTTTACAACAGGACAGTATAGACATAAAAAAAATTACAGTGGTTAATCTTACTACATAAACAGTAAGTGGAAACTATGAAGAGATGCAGAGCTATACAAACACTTAAATTTAAACATATCCGGTTTTAAAGCGCTGTTACATAAGCTACTCATGAAACAGTTTTAATTTTTGCTTATTGGCTGTTGCCATTTCTGAGTAAGTACAACGTGAGCTGCTGAATTAAATTACTTGGTTTAAGCATATACAATTTGCCTTGTTCAACAAAATGCATTATCACTACAATTTCCTAACCCCACAAAACAAAATCTGCAACATGGAAATGTTCTCATCATCACAATCGTACAATAGGCCATGTGTACATCTCAGATTCCTTACTGAAAGTTCTTTAAGTCGAGATGAAAGCTATTTCAGATTGTAGTCCTCAGAAAATCTAGCTTTAGTGTTAGTTTAACGTTACATCAAGTGCTAAGTGGAGCGGACTAAAGTCAGGAAATAAATCACAGTACAAGAATTGTTATGGCAAAAGTTTATGAGTGAAGATAACAATATATACTGCAATACCGGCAGTGATGGTGAGCAGTTGGTCCAATATTGCAGGATGTGTGGCTTCAAAATAAGCACAATGTTATTTCCATGTTACATAGAAAGCATAACCTTCAACTTTTAACTAACCTGTTTTGTGACTGAACCCTTCGTGGTAACCTGACTGTGTCATCGTCACTTTCTGTTTCCTGGTGCCCAGAGGTTGCAGAATGTAATTCTGAAGGCATCAAATTTTGAGAGGGTTCAGGTTGCGCTTCTCGAGTAGATTTTGCATTTGGTTGTCCTGGGGTTGCATGTATGCCATCATGGTCCAATTCCAGATTGTTGGCTTCATGATGCACTGGAGCTAAAGGTAATGTAAGAAGAATAAAGAAAATAATACAAAGAGGCATATATTGAAACAAATTAAAAATTATAGCAGTATTATACTCACTACACTACATTATTTATACCAGTGGAACCATTTATGACACTAAAAGTATCCACACTATTGCAATCACTGAGATGAGATCTGACAATTTGTGCTATGTTTGTAGTACACAAATGGGCGTATTCAATTGTCAGCGTTAACGCTGCAAAACGAGTGCTCGAAAAATATTACCGTTTATATGGTAATATTGCGCGTAATTACCGTTTCAGGGAGCTGCGAGCTGAAATTGAGCGAGTAATTACCGTATAAACGGTAATATTTTTCGAGCGCTCGTTTTGCAGCATTAACGCTGACAATTGAATACGCCCCAAAAGATCTTAGTAGAAAACACTGTTCAGAAATATAATAGTGCAAGATTAAGCATTATTAATAGCTATGTGTGTGGGCATATTCCAAAATCAACAATTATAATTAAACAACATTTTTCCTTTCTATATCAAAGTTTAGCAGATTGAAATAAGTTTCTGTGTACAAATTGTTCAAAGAAAAAAATCTTTCTCAAAAGACCTTTTGATTAAAATGCATAGAAGCATTGCATGCGTGGGTACTTCAAGGAACGAGAATATGCTAGAATAGTGATGGGCAATCCGATACACTTCAAAGGCTGTATGTGTGGCATTACAATCTCCAAAATGACCGCATATTACCTTTAATTTCAAACAACTTTAGTAACAACATCATTCATCCCAAAATGTACCTACACGCCCACCTGCTCCAAAAGTCCACCACATGCCACTCATAAGTGCCACTTGCTCCAAAATATCATCACACGCCCTCAGACCCCCACTTGTCACAAAAGCCTGCATATGCCATTCAGACCTCCCCACATGCCCCTCACATCTCCAGCACAACCTGGGGATGTAGAGGAAGAAGAGAGAGGACCTAGTCCTCTTATTGGTTGTGCTTTGTGACCTCCCTGCAGTATGAAGAGAAGCTCACATGATGAGGAAGCCAGGTGCTCCCATTCACTCTTTTTCTCTGCTTGCAGAGAATCAAATAAGATTGCAAGCAGCAGGCTGGGGGCTGCAGGTGAAGGTTCGTCGGACCACTGGTTGCTTGTTGCCCACCACTGCAATAGAATATGTACCTCTGCTGCACTGTATTTATATGCAACAATCAATTAAAAATAAACATATGCAATTTGTTTAATTTCATATCCAGTGTAGGTTTTTGTCCAATATCCACGTTATTATAAAAGTTTAAATTTTTAAGTGCCTGACTCCCCAAACTCTGTAATGCCCAGGTAAAAATACATAAATCAATCAATTGGTAAATTACATACAATGCTTTAACTTATTTCGCCTGGGCAGAGGAAATAGTTATGCTTGTGGCCTGGTAATGAGAGATTAAGTTGTACAGCATAAACAATGATAAGCAACATGCTGGCTTCTAATAGAAAGGGTTTGCTTTGCACTTCAAAAACTTTCTTGTTCTATCTTGGATTTCATACTTTGAGAGATGTCGGGGAACTTATACCTGTAAATGTGACTTATTAGACTTATTAGGGGTATATTTACTAATCTGTGGGCTTGAAAAAGTGGAGATGTTGCCTATAACAATGAGATTCTAGCTGCCCTTTTGTAGAATGTACTAAATCAATGATAACTAAAATCTGATTGTTTGCTATAGGCAACATCTTCACTTTTTCACACCTGCAGTTTAGTAAATATACCCCAAGTCTTCATTTGTTTAAACATGTTTATTTATTTTGTGATTTTCAACAAAACAAAAAAACAACAATTCACAACATTCTAATACAGAATAACGAAGCTAATAATAAGGTTAAAGGTTATCAGTTTCATTCAAACATGTCATGTGTAACACAGTAAAAACACAATACCTCCATCCCATGTTTCTACGAGACTAAAGCTTAGAGGAATTCCTACTTTAATCTTGAAGTGCAGCAAAAAGTTAATTTCAACTAACAATGAGTATCATAAGGCTTAAGTAGACAAAAATATCTAGGTACATGATGGGATGGCAGGAGGGTGGGGCGGGGGGGTATATTCCAGAGACATATCTCATTGTAGGGAGTTCCGACTGGCCCATATTTGGTTACAGTTAGCAATGGTCTCTCTATGTAAATGAACATTGCATATGAATGAGAGGTTCCAGTTCACCATGCCCGTCAACATCTCAAAGATTGGGCTTTCAGTGGTCATACATTTAGAGAAGAAGCATGTGCCCTCACAAAAGAGCATAGTCTAAAGAAAACTGGGGCTCAATAAAAGCACATAAGACGGGTCCTATGGTATAAGAATGGGAAAATTAGCTTTATGATGTATTAGGTTCCCTGTATAATCACACAAGGTCTTTTTTTCCCTATTTAAATTTGAGATATGTATTATATTAATAATGGTATCGGTAGAAATAAATTAATACTCCTGTCCTTAATGAGACTAAGTAGAGATCTATCCTTTTGTGTATTGGTGATTCAATTTTATGCATGGTTTATCTAGTGAGGTAGTTGTTAGTAAATGTCTCAGTCACATTTCGTTCCAATAGCTAGATTCTATGCTATGTTATGTGCTCCTTCAAAACTCTCTCCTAGATGCAGCATTGAATCATATACACCTGAGCACTAGCGTGATAAACGGTTTATCTAGTGAAATTCTCAGTCATATTCTGTACCAATAGCTAGATTCTATGCTATGCGCTCCTTCTAAACCATCTCCTAAATGCAGTATTAAGTCATATATATGTAAGCGCTAGCATGATGGAGACATTATTGAACTCAGAGAACAATGAGTTGTATTCGGAGAGCAGCGAACTGGTTCAAGCGCGTCTCCCTCCACTTCAGGGTCTGATGTACAGCCCGACGTACGTTTCACCTACATATATATATATATATATATATATATATATATATATATAAATAATCTGTGTAGATGTAAAATTTATATTGATATAACTATGCAAGTACTACGTTTGTATTAGAGATGGTCACTTAACCCCCTGTTTTGGTTTTGTATTCGGTTTTCGATCTGGATTACCGTTGTGTTTTGGTTTTGCAAAACCGACATTGCGTGTTTTGGTTTTGTTTTGCTATTTTGTTGGAAAATCAATGTTTTTGGGCCTAAAATAACCTAATTTAATGCTCCACCTTTTTCTTGGATAAGTAATGTAATTGTAAAGCTAATAAATTATCAAAAAAACAGTTTAATTCCTTGTAGGTAGGCATTCATTAATTCTACAAACAAACCAGATTGTCTTCCTCTCCATCTATGCATATTGGCAATGCAGCCATCGTCTTTGGGTGTATATTGCACCCTACACTTATAGTTAAATATGTAAAGAAATGGACAAAGGCAGTTTGGTTTCTGTCTCTATAGGCCCCCCTCCAGTTGTAGAAAACACAAAAAAAAAATCAGCCGTTATAGACTGTACAATATTATTTGAAATGGACAAAGGCAGTTTAGGGTCAGTCTGTGTATGACACCCTACCCATAATGAGAAATTGCTAAAACAGCAACGTTTCAAGATGGTACGCGATATGGAAATGCCCCAAGTCCCTTTCCTCTTTGGGGGTAGATTGAACCCTAGACTTAAATAGAAAGTTTTAAAAAGATGTTATCGTCATCATCTGGATCTTCATCCTCACCCTCATCAGTGTGTACGTCATCATCACAGACTATCAATTCATCGCCGCTTGAATCCGCCATTAGAGAACAGTCAGTGCTTGGATGTCTTTGATGGTGAAGGCCTTCCTCGTGGAAGATGTAGTTCATTTTTATAAACATCATTTTATCCACATTTTTTGGAAGTAACCTTCTACGGCGATCACTGACTAAGTCCCCGGCTGTACTGAATAGTCGTTCAGAGTACACACTGGAGGGTGGGCAGCTTAGGTATTGCAAAGCAAGTTTGTACATGGGTTTCCAAATGGCCTGCTTTTCCTCCCAGTAAGGAAAGGGACTGTCTGACATTTCCATATCAATTACCTCTTGAAAATAATCCTCCACCATCCTTTGCATGTTTATACTCGTATTGGATGGAGTTATGGGCAAGGTGACATTTTTTAGAAAAATCCTTCAAACCAGCCCAGATGTTAAATTGTTCTGGTCTGCCCCCTGCGTCTTCCCTGCTTCTTTTTTGGAAATTAAATTTTTTACGAGCAGCAGCTGCTTGAGAAAGTGAAGGAGCACACGTAGTCAAGCCAAGGCCCAGTTCAGCGGCCAACTTGCTGAGCAATAGCTCCTTGCAACAGTTCACATCTCGCTCATTTACAAGTAAAGACTCAATGTAGGTCTTAAACCTTGGATCAAGCACAGTGGCCAAAACGTGCTGATCCGAGTTCAAGATCTTAATAACTCGAGGATCATTGTAAAGCAAATGAAGTACTTGATCGACAAGGCCAACATACTTTGCTGAATTGCTTGCTTTCAGCTCCTCCTTCAGTTTCTTAAGATGCTTTTCCAATAGTCTAATTAAAGGAATGACTTGGCTCAAACTAGCAGAGTCTGCACTCACCTCACACGTCACAACTTCAAATGGTTTCAGCACCTTGCACAGCACTGAAAGGATGTGCAAGACTGAAATACATCCCCCCTCCTTTCCCAATGTCATGGCAATATGCTTGGATGGCTTTGTGCTGTTCCTCCATCCTCTGAAGCATGTACAGGGTGGAATTCCACCTAGTTACCACCTCTTGCTTAAGTTGGTTGTAGTTGAATAGAAAAAAAGCAGCTTGCATTGACTGTGGAATTATAAAGTAAGAATAAATGGACCACGGTAGTTTGGTATCTGTCTGCATCAGACCCCCTCTCCACTAGGAGTAAAATAGAAAACTATTCAGGCGTTATAGACTCTAGAATATAAATAGAAATTGAGAAAGGCAATTTGGTATCTGTCTGCATCATAATCATCATCATCAACATGTCTTTATATAGCGCCAGCAAATTCCGTAGCGCTTTACAATTGGGAACAAACATTGATAAGACAATACTGGGTAATACATACAGACAGAGAGGTAAGAGAACCCTGCTCGAACGCTTACAATCTATGGCATCAACATCATCATTAGTGCTCTCATCGCCTACACAAATCTCCCCCTCATCCTCTTCTAATTCCAAAGTGGCATCCTCAATTGGTGTATCACCGGCTACACTCGGGCTGTTCAGGCACGCAAGAGCAGAACTGCTGAAAGGGCCCTTTTTCATGGGTACACTAACAGAATGCTCACGATTAGACATCCCACTGTTGGATGGACTCTCCACAGGGATTGGTGTCATTTCTGATTCAGAGCAAACATTATCCTCTAATGCCTTACTGTTATCTTGCAGCTCGGCTTTGACGCGTAACAGTAGTTGTGCACCACTTGTAGGCTCGGTAACATTTTTGGATCTGCCACTAATAGAAAAGGCGAAGGCCTCATTCTCTCTTTGCCACTGCGTGTGTAGAATGGCATGTTGGCATTTTTGTTTTTATCGGCACTTAACTTTTCCTCAGATACACTTCTTTTTCACTTCAACACAGTAAAAAAAATTTTGGTGTGTGTTTTTTGGACTGATTTCAAAACACTGTGTATTTTGACATAGCCTTGCCCAGATGACGTACTGGGAACACTACCATCAGGACTAGTGACAGAACCTGGTTGCTCATTCTGCTCATATGTGGACTGCTTTGAATCCATTCTGAGCCCAAAGCACTTGTAGTGCTACAAATTGTTTTAGATACTGCTGACAAATATGACTTTTGACAGCCAGAAATATTAATGCAAAACAATGGGGGACACCCAAAAAGCACTTGGGAGTGCTAAAAATTAAAAAACAAAAGACTCCTCTATCCTCCTCTCTTCTCTATCGATTGTTATCACAATTGGAATCAGAATTGTATTGTCTGTCCCTGCTCTAATCAGCCTGTGACTACACCCTGCTCTCTCCCTCTGTCAAATGGCGATGGATTGCTGTGGAGGCAGGTATTTATAATTTTCAAGTATCGCGAGAACCGAGCCCCGAGATCCGATGACGTTTGGCCTCGATTTGGATTCCGAGCCTGCTCGGCTCGGTACTCGGATAGGCAAAGTTTGGGTGGGTTCGGTTCTCGGGGAACTGAGCCCGCCCATCTCTAGCTTGTATAGACCTCTTACTTGTAGTTTAATCAGTATTGGATGAATAACTAATTTCAGAAGATTTGTGTCATTGATGTAAAGGTTCTTTCAATATTGTGAATCTTTGTCATTTTGAATGTTGTAAAAGGATTTTTACCTCCTTTTGGTTTCAATCTCCTTAATATTCTGGCAAATGTATGTATGACCATTTAATACCGTTATATATATGACTATTACCGTCAACCAACTCCTCGCAAAAAGGTATTTCTAAATTAACCCAAGAAATATCATTCTTATATTCCCTTAAATCGACAAGCTTCAAGAATAACCACGACAAGATATAAATTCATTTAAAGTGTGTTGTATTATATTATAGAACAATAAACAGCGTAACAATATTGTACACAATATATTTGTGCCATACATCATTCTTATTGCCTATAATATACATATATATGTAATTGTGTGTGTGTTGACTAACTCTTATCTAAAGGTGCAGTGTGTGTGTGTGTGTGTGTGTGTGTATGTATTAAGCTATATGTATGTGAATGCATTGTGTAGTGAAGGGGGAGGGGAGAATCCATAAAGACAAGCATGCACACCTCACTCAAGTCCAACGGTCATTTTTAAACACATGGTTACAACCAGATCAATCTGCTCTACTCTCCCTTCAAACCAACAATCTAAACCACACAGGACTATGTATAACACCAATGCTTCCATGACCAAAGCTTAACCAATACAGAACCATGTACTATGTATAACATAAATGCTTTCATTTAAACCAGCAATCTATCCCAACAAGGCATGCATTTATGTAACACTGTCCATACCAAACCAAAATCTTTAACCATCTCACCAATCACATTTACAATCTGTATTCAAACTTTCATTCTCACTTACAACAAATAATCATTCATTCTCATGTCATATTCGAACATCCTCCATTCAACAACACATTACAACATGCTCACACTCACCTTTCATGCCACGCACACTCCACACTAGTCAGGGCCTAAGTAGGCCGTGATGCATCTCACGTCATGTCTGCTCAGGCCGGCAACAGCTTCCAAAAGAGACCCTTTCTTTTCCTGTGTACAGTAAAAACCCTTCTTGTGGGCGGAGGCTAGAACCTGGCTAGTCTTTCATATGTTAATTTCTGACCAAATGGAGACTGGTTTTACAAGTATTTATAAGCCATGCTTTCCCAGTCTGGGGAGGAGGAAGGCTTTGTGCAAAGCTAGTGTGCTAATTCAATTGTGACTGAATCTCTTCATATATCATAAAATGAAACATAAATAATAGATTATTTGTGTACTCTTCATCAAATGTATAACATTTTATTTATCTATACTGTTTTTTAAAGTTATACAAATTAACTGAAAATAATTTAATTAAAAATGTAGATATCAAACCCAAATTTTTTTTTCTGTTTCAAAATGTTATTTTTTTCATGTTTTATTATTTTTTTTTAAATCAAGTAAAATTTTATTGCATTTTTCTTTTCTTTACATTCTAAACAACAAAAAAGCCCATAACATTGGGCTTAATCCCCAATTATAACCCACACAGTGTTACAGGTATTATCAAGTATTCATACACAATAGGATCACAAAATAAAAAACATTGACATTCAGATATTTAAGCCAAGGTATGCAAATCCTCCACAATTTCAAGATGCAATGGAATAATAATACAGTTTTGATAATACAGAATATAATTGTTGACCTTAAAGACTCAACAATAGGCGGCTGGGTGTCTGCCCCGAGCATTCATTAGGAGAGCTCCACCTCCCTCAACCCTTCCGTAACATATGGGGATATCCTCCACCTGTACCATATTCTTTCATACTTATCCACTAGGTTCCTGCTGGTGTACATGAACCTTTCATGGCCGACTGTATCGTTAACAAGGTCAATCCAGCTACTCAAGGTCGGGCCTTCAGGTGCCATAAATTTCCTAGCTATCACCACCTTTGCCAACATAAGTAACGTGTTGATAAGCAGTCTAATAAGTTTACGGTTTTTTTGTTCAAGCCCAAACCGAATATACAAAGTTTTGGAGTCAAGGCCACCACTCCCACCTCCAATCTCTTAGTACAGTCCTCCACCTCTCCCCAAAAAGATGAGACCAACGGACACTCCCAGATCATATGCCAAAAGTCCCCTTTCTCACTCCTACACTTGGGACACAGCACCCTCTGACTCCCACTAAACTTAGAAAGCCGAAGAGGGGCGAGATACGCTCTGTGTAACAGAAAAAACTGGACCTGTCGAAATCTAACTGATGCAGTAACCTCTTTCGGGCTACCTATCACTATATCCCAATGCTTTGTCACTAAGACACCCCAGATCACCCTCCCACCTGCATCGCAGCTCCGGCAAGCCCCCTTCACCAGATCCTTCCACCAATATTGAATACAAAAATGAAATTTGCTGCCTTTGGCCCCTTTGCACCCTTAAGGAATCTGCACTAAATCTCGGGGCAGCTCCCCGAAACTGCGAGGCCAGAGCATGTCTTAACTGCAAGTATCTATAAAAGTAACCCCTAGATAGCTTATATAGTCTCTGAAGTTGCTCAAATGAATATAATATCCCATTTTCATACAGTTGCCCAATATATATATATATATATATATATATTGTAGATTCGCCAAGCTCCAGCTCCCTCCATCCTAATCATTTCTCCAAAATCCAAATTATCCCAGAGTGGAGTACAGGGATCCAAATCCAATCCACCCCCAATCTGGGCTGACAATCGCCAAACCTTCATGGCCTGTATTAACAAAGGGGGGTCCCTCCCAACCTTTCTTCCAGCCAGAAGAAAGTTTACACGTGTATGACTAGATCCTGTCTCAGAGACCAAAAAATCATGCAAATCTACGCCCAACCGCGACCGGAACCATACCTCAATATGCGTCAACTGGGAGGCAAAATAATAAAGCCGTAGATTCGGCAAAGCCAAACCCCCCGACCCTCGAGAACGATACAAAGTAGTAAGCTTAACTCTTGCACTCTTGCCTGCCCACACCAAAGAAGCCATGAGACAATCAATGTAGCGAAATGTGCTATGGGGGATATATACCGGCGACTGCTGCAAAACATACAAAAACTTTGGTTGATTATCATTTTGACCAGGTTAATTCTACCTGTGACCGACAGTGGCAGCTGCTTCCATACCCCAATTCGGCTTTTAAGAAAATCAATCTGAGGCTGGACATTACGCTGGATATATTGACCCATATCACTAGAAATCCAGATACCAAGATATTTAAATACCGGGATCCATTTAAGAGAAGTCTGCAAAACTTGACTCGTAGGGCAAGCACCCTTAATCGGAGTTACACTGAATTTATCCCAATTAATCAAAAGCCCTGAGTACCTACCGAATACCGAGACCACACGGAGTAAGATTGGCAACGATTTATCAGGATACGACAAAAAAAGCAGCATATCATCTGCATAAAGGGCAATCTTGTCCGTCCTGCAGCCCATCCTCAATCCAGTAATATCTGACTGCATTCTAATCATACATGCCAACGGCTCTATGGCCAGGGCAAATAGAGTGGGGGACAAAGGGCACCGCTGTCTGGTACCTCTACTCATAACAAACTGACGGGACACGAAGCCATTTACACAGACTCTAGCGGTAGGGGAGGAGTACAGCAGTCGAATCCATTGAATAAAAACCGGTCCAAACCCGAATTTCAACAGCACCACCTACAGGTACCTCCACTCCACAGAGTCAAAGGCCCTAGCAGCATCTAACGACACCTACACCGCCTCCTCCTCCGCAGGGTGGGGCAGCTGCAGATGGCAAAAAAGCCTACGCAGATTTATAGCCGTAGATTTTCCCGGCATAAAACCAGTTTGGTCAGGATGCACAATCTCACTAATTACCCTGTTCAAACGTGTCGCCAAAATTTTTGTCAAAATCTTAATATCCGTTGTCAATAATGATATATAGGTCTGTATGATTCTGGAAACAAGGGATCCTTTCCCGATTTAGGGATAAGAACTATAAGGGCTTCAGACATAGACGGATATACACACCCCTGATCTCTAAAGTTTGTAAACATGTCTTTCAAGCGAGGCACAAAGAACCCCAGATGTTTCTTATACAGCTCTATGGGTATCCCATCTATGCCCGGAGCCCTGCCATTTGGAAACGAGGCTATCGCAGCTACAATCTCCTCATCAGTAATTGACAGGTCCAAACTTTCTCTACCATCTGCGCTCAATTCAGGCAAGGAAACAGCCACCAAATACATGTCCAAATCAAAGTCTGAGTAATCAGCTCTTGACGCATAAGCATCTTTGAAATACACATAAAAAACATCACTGATGTCTTCAGTCAAGGTATGCACAACACCCAAAGTATCTGTAATCCCTGCCACTACATTATGTTTTATTATTTAATATTTTAATATATCTATATTATACTAACATTTTAATAAATCTTATTTAAAAATGTTTATTTTTTTTTATTTTTTTTGTTCCAAAAAATAATTGTTTGTATTAGATATAACATTGCAATTGGAAAATCAAGCTGCAGTTGAAGTAGTTGGAACATCTTCAAATACTGGTAAACATTTAAAGCACATGCTGCTAAGGATAAGTGACAAGCAAAAATATTTGCAACACTTATTTTAATAAAAGTTTTTCTTACAGAACAAGATAGGCATTCCAAAAAGTCTTTTCCTGCTAAAGGGAGTGAACCGAGTAAAAAAAATATTGTATATTTACAAAAAAATAAAAACATAAATATATGTACCTAAATCTAATATATTATATATATATATTTATTAATAACAATTTCATCATCAATATAGTGTCACACGCTGCTCATTCGGCTTCCATAGACCAAGACTGGGACACTCACAGGTGTCTCATTAACAGACTTCAAACCTCTAGTACTGATCTGCGCAAGTGCAGACTGATTACCTATCCATTTCTAATCGGATTCCTATTGGTTCCTGTGTTGGCTCCAGACTTGAAAAGACACTTCCTCCCTTTACTCGGGGCCTGTTGATCAATTTACCTGTCTGGTTAGGTCTCTACCTATTCTATGAGCTCTAATCTGGATCGTCAGTACCTCTGCTGTATCGTTACTCCGCTGTCTGTACCGCTCAAGCTGCACCTGTTTCCACTGTGTTGTTACTCCACGGGTGATACCAATTAGCTGCACCTATCTCTTCTACGTTGCCATTACATGGGCTATACCGCTCAAGCTGCAACCACCTTTGCTGTGTGCCACACCAAGGACTAACTCGCTTCAGCTGCACCCGTCTCTGCTGTGTTACTACGCTACAGGTTGTACCACTCAAGCTGCATCTACTTCTGCTGTGTTGCTATATCCCGGGCTATACTGCTCCAGCTGCACCTGTTTCTACTGTGTTGCTACTCTACGGGCTATACCGCTCAAGCTGCAGCTACCTCCGCTGTGTGCTACTCTGTGAGTTATACCGCTCAAGCTGCAACCGTCGCTGTGTGCTACATCACGGGCTATACCGCTCAAGCTACAACCACCTCCGCTGTGTGCAACTTCACGGGCTATACCGTTCAAGCTGCAAACCATCTCTACTGTGTCACGCCTCGGGCTATACTGCTCCAGCCGCATCTGCCCTCGCTGTATGATTGACCCTGGAACGGGACTGTTTAAACCACACCTGACGCTGTTAGCTTGCTCCTTCAAGTCATCTCTCGGAGCCATTCTATCCAGCTTCATCTGTTCCGCATTGGTCACTCCGGCTCAGTGGCATTACAGGTCGTATAACCAAGCTGCTTGTTGTCCTCTTTCCTGGCTGAACTGTTCAAGCATCATTAAAAGTATTAAGGCACTATTGGTATCGGGCCTCTGCCGCATCTACTGTGTATCTACGGCTACCTGGACTGTTAAACTTTCCTTTGATGTGTGCTGTGCTATTGTGATATCATATTCTCGTGCCTCATTCTTTACACACTATTGCTGGACTGTTCATTTGAAGCCATATCTATTTACCCATTTATTCATATTGCCTATGTTATTGCCGGTGGCTCCGCCCACCCTGTACCACATTTCT